>NC_136776.1:17804991-17965991 GCF_947034865.1 Barbatula barbatula
ATCACCTCTCGCAGTCAAATCTGTTTACTACAGGCGTCTAACTGCCTGGACCGCATCCATCATATTCAGATTCTACATCAGCCACGGAGCTTTTAGAGGCGCGCGAACGACCGATGCCATTAAACGCTTTCTGTGCTTGAAGCCTGCTGTTTAAACGTCGACGCTCTCCTAACGCGCCTTTAATATTTGTTTTCGCATAACATTACTTCAATCGCATAAAGTCGTCTGGGTCTAAAGTGAGTGATGAAGCTTTAAAGCCTTTTAAATTGTAAACGAGTCGCCCGTGCTGCTCGACTGTGAAAGCGTCGCATAAACAGCGAGCCACAGCGATTTATTGTAAACAGGACTGCGTTAATAAACCTTTATTAACTGTTAACGTATTTAATCAAACTGGTACGTATTTACCCTCATGTGATTGAAACCCTGCATTTGACTCTTTTGTTATTGTTGAACACAAACGACGTTTTTGAGAAATGTCTCATAGGTTTTTTGTCCATATACAAGGCAACGGGGCCGATGTTGTTTGGTCTCCAACGTTCTTCGAAGTATTTCGATGTTTTGCAGAAGAAAGAAAGTCAAACGGTTTGTTACGATGGCGACTAAATGAACGCATTTTTGGGTGAGCTGTCCCTTTAAGCTTTGATTTCTTTGTTATAACATCGGTCTGCCAGCAGGTGTCGCCGACGCTATTCCCTGGTGTAAACGGTTTACAGGCGTAAGATTTTGTAATCGATATTGATCGATCGGCTGGGAAGGGGGCCCTGATTACTGAACCAAGCTCGGCGTAGAAAAGGAAAAAATCGATAGCTGCAGACTTTAGAGCTACAGTGAGCAGAGATGCACACACATATAGAAAGGAAACAAATAAGCCAATGAGTGATATAAAGACGAATTGAAGCGTTTTAAAGGGAACGATGACGCGTAATACTTGTGTAAACACGATTAATCGGTTTAACAAATTATAAATAAAATTGAACGCTCGTTTTTTTTCTTTCCTCCATTGTAAATAATGATTGGACGAGCTCTGAAACAAACAGCTAAACATATTCTTAATCGGTATCAATATGACAACAAATGTTATTTAGGCTACTGTAAAATAGGCCTATAATTATACATTACATGTATTGTGTTGGTAAAACTTTGGCATGTCGATAGCCTATATACATATTGTAAGGACTAAACCCAGCTTATTACATCCATGGTATTGTGAACGGCAAAATAGACGCTTTACCCCCACTTGCCACGTTGAAACATAGTGTTTCCGTATTTAAATATCGAAGATGCTCTAAACCTCGTGATGTAAACACAGTCACTTGAGACAAAGAACAACAGAGACCGTCCCTTGTTTTCGAGTAGTTATAACTTGACTTGCAAAACACTAAGGACAGAGGGCTGCCCTGTGGTGTTCAATACCGGTCAATAAATCCGTAAATAATTCGTTTTTGATTTCATTTCATCTAATTAATTATAGTTCCATGAAAATTGTTCTGGTAATGAGGCAGAAACTATCTCAGGCCTGCTCTGTGCCAATGGGGCGCTGAGTCTAAATTCGAAATAATACCAATTTAATAGCACTGCGCGTGCTGAGCGGTGTGGGGTATGACAAATGAGAACTACTGCGGTGTGATTTTGAATAATGACTGAAACAAAAATGACCGTACGCCTGCAAACGTTCAGAAAACCTATGCACGGCCTATGAAAGTAAAATGGTCAGCCGCAGTTTCATCTCTTCTGCGCATGTTCATCGCAAATATAATATCTAATTAAGGGTTAAAAATATATATAATTTCAAATGTATTTGAATAAATTCAAAGAATACAATATTTTTTGACTAGGCTATATATTTAAAAAAATCGATTATGGAAATAACCTACTATTAAGACCGACCACCTTTTTTCCTTTTTGTTAAAATACATTCCGTGCTTATTTTGTGTTCCTGTTCTATTTTTGTTCTATTGCTTTAGAAAAACGATTTCGAACAATTTCTAAATAAACAGTCAATGTGAAGTCCGAGAGTTTTTAAATAGAAAACAGTTAGTTCCATTTTACTTTTGTTTCTTTATTCTTCATTTTTAATAATTGACTTGGTCATTTTCGTGCTGTTAATTGGTAAAGCTCTTCTTATAAACCCAATTGTGCTCGGGGCTCCGCGTCTCTAAATACTCGACTGAATTTCGTGTAATGCAATAAGGAAAGATCAGTATGCTAATGTGCAGGTAATTTGAAATAACAGCCCAGGCAGTTAACTAAATCCGTTATTGGAACCAAGAAATTATGGGAAATAATTAGCCACGAATGCTATGGGGTTACCAAAACAATAAAAATGCGATACGGGCTATTTATAAAATATGACAAACAACTGAATAAGCAGAATAATAATACTATAGTTAAGGTTATGGTGTAGATAGATACGTTTTAGATGTTAGGTTTTTTATGTATTATGTTCAAGCCTATGATAGGAATCGTTGCCATACGATCAATTATTGATAGCGCAGAGTATAGTATGGCTTTGAAGGTACAGTGATGCGCAAAGCGCAAACGATACATGTAGCCTCCCATTCATCAAAGGCACCCATAAACGTTTGAAGTTTACTACATTTGTATTCGCTTGCAGGCGTACAGGCCCATGGCAAGTCCTTGTCTTCGAGGGTTAAACTTGGGATCGTCGTAACAGTTAATTGGAGCAATAATAACCCAACTCCAAGGGTTATGGGCTCTCGACTTCACTTGCTTCACAAAGTCTACATAAAATATAAATAAATGGAGTCTCGCTTGAAAACTGGAGGTACATGAGCGCTCTCTTGGAGAAAGTGGGAGGATAGATCGATGACTGGCCGCGCCGCTCAGCCGACCAGTCTGCTCAGATCGATGCGCAGAGTGCGGCTGAGCTGAAATTGGGAGCGGGGTGGCTCCCGTAGAGGCCCTTCCGATGTTAAAAAGTCAGTATGTCATGAAGTTGTCCTTGTATTAACATGATTGTTGTCTTTTTATTCGATTTTATTACATTCAGACCTTTTTATTTCGAATGCGTGTGTGCTGTGTACATTTGGCATCAGTGCATCCTTGGCTCAATAAATTGCCATGTCTAAAAATACTGCGAAAATAAAGACATCTAAGTAGTGATGTTTATGTTCATTTGCATTGTAATATTATTTATTATTTGCTAGACACTTCTTTGTATGCATTTGAAGCAACGCGTTACACAAACCGACAAATGCGGAGTTTGTCAACTTAAATTAATTGTTGAAAATGGTCTTAAAACGATAGCTGTCCATTTCAAATGTATGTTTTTATAATGTTTATATTTTTAGGCCTTAATAGTATGTGGGTGAGGCCTGTCGCTGTTTATGAGGTTACACCTTTGTTCACCTTTTCCATCTCTTTCTATCATGTGGTCTGACTCAACAACTCAGTTGAACAACCCACTGCCCGACTACTAGTGTTTCTTCAGGACTTATCACAGGTTGATTTTATCTTTCTCTCTGATTTGATTTATTGGATGTCCGCCGTTTTTATCAGCGTGACTTGGTGCTAATCGTCTCAAAGGTCGATGTTTTGACAGGAGCCAATTCTGCTGAGTTAGCTGTAGAGGATTGTGGTGGGCGAGGTGCAGGGTCTATGACAAGTCCTTGCTACTGTTTAGCTGTTTAAAATGATAGGTTTTACGACTAAACAATTCTTTAAAACGTTTTCATCCACTCCAGGGTTCTTGTTGACAAGTCCACAAGATGATTGTAGTGTTGAGAATGAGATCAATGGGTGAATGGTCTAATAACACTGTTGTTAAGGAAACATCTGTTGTAGAGCCAAACTTAAGCCTCGATAGACCAAAAGACTACTTGACCTGCAATTACAGAGAAGTGAGTTTAACAAGACTGAAGGACCAATTGACCTAATACCTCATATTTTTTTCATATACATTTAAAACCTCGGAAAATACTACAGGAGAAATCGGGGATATGTTTTGCTTTGACTATATTGTCCTTGCTCAAAAGTTAACTTGCTCTCAAAATGTGTTAAGGCCTCAACGTCATTCAACCTTTTACTCAACATTTAATTGTTGTACTGCACGATTCCAACTTATTTTGTGGGAACAGTGTGTCTGTAATTGAACACCAATAGAGCTCGGTTAAATGACCCATGATGCCACAGGGTGTGTCAAGGACCGACTTATCTGTCTCTCCGCCTCTGCAGGGAACGTGGCTTTAACCACATTGTCTAATTCATATGCTTTTGGAGGTTTGTACAGTAAATTTTAAATGCATGCTCTACTAAAACTGTGGTAAAAAGTTGCCTTATGAATTTCTAATTGTAAAGGCCAGCGATCAATATGCGTATTACGCACTGAAAAACGCATAACGACGTACTTCATCTTATATTTATATTATTTTTATTTTATATTATTCTACTTACGTGTCATGTTTAGGCCGTAGTGCTTTTGTTGTGTAATTTGTGTTGTATCAAATTACGATAATAATGGATTGCGTAAAATATCAAAGTAGTCCATAATGGAAGACTTTATATTATGTTGCACAAATGGTTCCAATTAAAAGAATGTGAATATTACCCCCATATGGGTCGCATGCGTAGCTGATGGAGAGAAAGTTCTGCTTATATATTTTAAGACGTATAATAAAATCAGTATGACCAAGTGAATTTAGCTACATGCCCAAATGCCTTGCGCCATGACTCAACCAAGTTGGAGGCGTTGTTATATAATTTCGGTTCTGATAAAATTATTAAATCCCCCCTTGGTAGAATTTAGTGGTGACGCAATGCAATTTAACCCTTTGATGCTCTCCTCCTAGGCAGCACGGTCTCTTAGCAATTTGATTTAAAGGTCACTCTCTCTTATCGATCCATTTTGGCGGGCGAGCACAGAGATTGATCATGAAAATCTTAGCTCGCGGAGACAGTATTGCACGCATTATGGAGCAACAATGTCAGATCCTAAGATGGCGCGTATTGGCTATACTCAGTCAGCAATTCATTCAAAGAACATACAATGTATACATTAATTAATTTTGATCGTTTGATATTCCCATCGTGCGCATTTACTGTACAGTGGTAAGAAAGCGGCTTGCGATAGTGCTGAAAGATTGGATGAGCGTTGCACAATGTATCTGTATGTATTGCATCTGCCACAGGTAACACCCACCAGCAAAAAACACCAAACAAAAGCGCCCATCTTTGTTGTTTGCAAATGAGACAATGACATTTTCAGATTTCAAATTGCCAAACTGTTTTTTTATTAAATAGGATTTTGCTAGTTTTAAAATTACATTATAAAAGCGCAGTATAGGCCAAATGGGAAGAAAGTTATAGATGTTGACACTCAAGCTATTGATTTAGCAATTCAAGCCTTGAAAATTCAAATTCACTGCTTTTATGTATAGATCCATACATTTATCTATAGGGACATCAGTACAGATTCGAGACTTGTCAGACAATCAAATGTGGGGAAAATGGCTTGTATATTTGTTTACTAAACAGGTAATCGCATCTTTATTTTCTCTTCTGGCTCTATCAATTATTAAGGACGGCATCGATCATTTTCTCGGCCTACCAAAACCCGTCCGCCTGAAAATGCCTCGATTCGCTAATCCTAAATCAATCGCGTCCATCCTCGTGGGCTGGAAGGCCTGGAGGCGAGACTGGAAGTCATTTTGATGATGATGTTGACAGAGATGCAAACAGTAGGCTACACTCAAAAACTGTCAGGGTCATATGAAAATGATTATAAATGCGTTTGATTCAGTGAAATTTAACACTCTCTCGCGCTCATATGACTAGAAGAGAGTTGTATAAGGTGCACTGTAAAATCTTCCACCACAACAAAACAGTAGGTAAATCCAGAGTCCAATGAGAGAGAGTGCTGAGCCGGTATAATTGATAGATGTACTGGCTATCTTTATCGATCTCTGTATTGATTGGACCAAATACATTGAGATGGAGTGTGGAATACACCACAGATGCGGAGACGAATTGTTTTTCATCGTTAATGCAATCTTTAAACGCCCCCCAACCCACCACCAAACGTTTGTCGCCAGCACTGCGCTTTTTCCCTTCTTTTTCTTTTTTATCCGGCTCATATCTGACATTCTGTTTTTAATATAATTTTCATTATTATTTTTACACTCACTTTTTAATTACACGAGAAAACCTCGATTTTTCTTGCGAGTAATAAATTCATAAGAAAATCTCGCGAAGTCAGCGGGTTTTATCGATGCATTGTATCATATTATTGTATTTGGAACTACTATGAACTAACGGTTCAGCGCCCTCGAAGAACAATACCAAATGATCGCGCATACACGGGCATTTTCACATTAGCCAAGCTGTGCCACGCCATTGATTTTTGCGACTGTGATGAATTTGGAATCGTAATTTGAATGTATTGATTGATGTAGTGAACGAGTATTCCCAGACTGTCTATGAACACAACCCCCCAACTTATGCATGCGCACGTGCATTAATGGCTCATTTAAATGCACTAAGTAAAGTCTTGCATGTGTCATTTGCATAGTTTCTAAATTTACCACAGATCGTATACGTGGGCGGGCAGTTTTTTATGCACTACAAAAATGTGCCAATAAAAGTTTGTTATGTGTTTTCAACACTAACAAACTATATATTTTTCACAATCTTTGAAAAAATTGAAATATAAACACTATTTTATATTTTTGTTAAAATTTTGCAACAGGATATGGATTATCCTTATCTTGAATTTCATGTAATAGTTCATAATGCGTAATGTGTTAGGCCCTAACATATGGACATACGGTCAAAAAATCTAAAGTTCGTCTTATTTGCACTTAATGTAGCTACCTGTAGGAATACAGGCAAACTCTCTTTTAAGAGGGTGTGGAAGATATAAAAAATCCCGATGCCCAATTAGCTTTAACAGCAACGGCACTTAAGAAGACAATTGAATAGCGTTTAAATCTTTATTTACCAGAACCACTTTAAATGCGCAAAGGAACAATTTACATTCCATTAAGTGCTTTTCAACTGGGCATTGACCGGAACTAAAATATGCCACTATACCCTGGTTAATTGAATCCACAACTGAAATACGACATGAGGAGATATAGGTTTGAACCGGTCAAAGGACTCTGCTAACTCAAGTTTATAGTGTTCAAAACAATCATTGTTTATCTACACTATTGAAACAGATTTTAAGTCGAGATCGAGCTTGCGCGAGGGCCTATGCCAATTAAAAAAAAGTGAACGGATAAGAATGCAATACGATGGAAAAGTAATGCTCAATAATGCCTTTCTTCATTCCTTTTCAGTAAGAACTGAAACCATTCTGGACAAATGGTGAGCGATGAATTTTAAGACGTTTGGATCCTTAACTTATAGACGGGCATCTTTTAGACTTTTTCTCGTAGGCATATAAAAACAGCTTCTGAAGAGGCAACACGTGATGAGTGTGGTGTATAGGCTATGCTTCAACTAAATTCACTTGCTTGCACAGTTTGGTTTTCATTTTCATCAAATCATTGCAAAACATTAAATAGGTATGAATTCCTATCAGATTGTGATGATATATCTATAAATATGACAGATATTACGTATTACAATACGGCTGAAAGTCGTGCTGGGTGACACGAAAAAAGGTAGGGGTGGCTGACACGAAAAAAGGGGGAAATTCGTGTCCTCGAACACGATTAATAGATTACTGTTCGTGTAAATGTCACGAATTCCATCGAGACTATGTTGCGAAAAGGATGCCCAATATAATTATCCCCCTTAGAGATCTTCGTTTTTATTTATCTGCCATCTAAATTTTGTATTTTTCTTATGTTGATAACTTTTTTGCATAACCTAAAGAAGTTTTTGTTTACAAAACAATCCGCTGTGCCCACAAAAAAACATTGCGGGTATTCAAGATCAACTAACATTCACACAGATCACAAATCTCTATATATGTTATGACTGCTGTCTGTTTTTAGTCAGGTGTACAGTGGGTTTATTTAAGCTGTTGAGGATAATTCACCAATACCAGAGCATTATGGATGTTTTGATTGACTGGATCAGGCCTCATGGGCTTTATCACCTCTCACATTAGCGATAAGTATTAATTTATTTATTTGTGGGCTGCAAAAAATTACTAGCGAAGACTTGGGTCACCTTCACTCACCTGCGAGCCTAAGGGCCGACATGCGCTGGAACTCTGGTTCTTGTAGCCATTTCCACATCCTCCTGAACGTCTCTCGACCCGACTTTAGTTTACTCCAGGGTTTGGGATTCCGCAGAAGATCAGAGAGGGTTCCTTGAGAGCGACACAAGATCCTCTGAGCAAAGATTGCTTGTGGAATGCTGTATCTTTTTAACTCCGCAGTTATTCGCTGAGCAACCTCTTTGGTGTTGATTTCCTCCACCTGGCCTGACCCACCTCCCTGTCCGCCGCTTCCTGCTGTCTGCCTGTCACGCTCCGAGAGCAACGACACGTTCGCCTGAGAGTGCGAGTGGCTGTGGTGGTGCATACCGTTGAGAGAACCCATGATACCTGGCCCGTGTCCTCCTAAACCCCGCGTCAGGTGCTCCTCGCCCCTGCCAAGCATCGCAGCGTGAGACTCGAAGCCTCCCGAGGAAATCATCTTGTCGTTCCCCAGGTGCGCACCGGGACCGTAAGTGCCCAGAGTCTGTTGAGAATTGTGCAAAGACCCCAGGCCGTTGGAGAGAGGTGATAAAGACTGTCCCATCCCGGACAAGTCTTTGGAGTAGTGACCGTACAGGTTGCCCATGGACGCGAGGCCCCGGTCATCCCGCATCAGTGTGAAGCTGCCGCTGACGTTCCCGGCGGCGAGTCGCTGGTGCGCGGGATGATGGTGAGCGTGCGGGTGATGATGAAATTTCTCCGAGACGTTGGACATGGGTGGCAGGTGGTGCTGCAGCGGCGTCAGCGTGGTGTAAGTGCTGCTCAGACTCATGCTCGAATCGCACGACATGGTCATGGCGGGATGGAGAGGACCGGTCAGCGAATGGTCCGTGCGATACTCCCCGGCCCCGTCCAGTATTGAGGCCATGCTGGAGACCATCGCCGATCTCCCGTGCGACGATACCAAGTTCCGGTGTGTCGCCGACTGTCGCGCGTGTGGAGAGTTCATCAAGTCCCCCGTTTGATGGGAGTGTGACACGCCGTGAATATTTCCAATGTTTTCCATTGTAAGTTCCATTGTTGAAAGACACTGTTTTCCCCTCTCTCTCACTCACCCCGTCACACTCTCCCTTTCTCTATCACACTCTCCCTTCCAATAAATTTTAAACGATTTCAAAGCCGCGCGCCATTGATCCCGAGATCGTCACTGTTAGTCAATCCAGCATTTCACTTGGCTCTCTCAATGCTTCAATCCCAGCACGCACATGCACGTACGCCTGGTGTCCGTAAACGCTCGTATCTATCGCCGTTGCGCGCCTCTTACTTCTGACAGCAGAAGCTGAGCGAGTGAGAGTGTCTGCCTCGTGACCGCGCAATATATTAAGATGTGAGTGTGCCTGTGTGCGCGGGCGCGCGCGCCGTACGCTCACACACTTTCAACCAGACTGTGAAGGGCTTGACGTCACCACTACTGTCTGTAGGTACAGAGCAGAGACACCTTGCTCCCACGGAATAATGTTTTTGACGAGTATGGGGCGGCGGTGCTATTTGCACAGCTTGACACCGGCGGTGTTGTTGTGAATTATTGGGGATTCCTTAATGGACATGATTCATCGGTTTCTTCTGATAAAGTTGACTAACTTGGCGCCAGCGCAAGACATCCTGATGGTTAAATATTAATGGATTTCCCAAACCCCAAGAAGATAAGATAGTCAAATTCCTTTTGAAAACAACACGATTAATAATATTATATAGTTCTGTTAAACCTGTGACAATATTTGATTATGATTAAGGCATTTCAGGAAATGTATGTGCTGATATACATATATACTTATGCCACTGTTATGCCGGTCAAGTTGAATGACACGATTCACAACAATGCACAGCTTGAGCCAGTCAGTTTAATTTCTTCATTAAATGTTAAATTTGAGGTACAGGAGAATGGCGAGGTAAAAAAACAGTCACCTTTAGTTATAATTTGACCAAGTTAAATTGATTTTTTTGCCCACATAATTATATATGTATTAATGCGTATAGGCCTAGTTATTTTAAACACTATCGTTACTAGTCGACGGAATGCAATTATTATTATTTTTAGGATACTACGTTCATCTCGGTCGATACTCGTTGCTGCTTTAACCTGGTGCCCACCTCTGCTCCGCCTTTTTCAGATGATCACTTCCGGTTTACGATGATTATTAATGCACTCAGTCATCGATCAATAAATTGATCACTCAGTGTGCGATGGGCAATACATGTGATATATTTGTTTTCTTTCAGAATGAGCTCGCAAATGGCGAATCGGGTTTACGATGACACGGCCTGAGTCCCAAATTTATTTGACTAGCCTATTTATTGTCGTCAGTAAATAAATAACATATCTAGCCAAATTAAAGAAAACATTAACAAACGTGCAATATTTTAATTCACTTTTTTCTAGGTTTCTAAAACCCTGGACATAATAATCTATTCCTATAGTGTATTCAACTTTAGTGTAACATATTTAGCTTCATTGCAAATTATCGGAAATAATTTAGAAGATTAAATATTTAGCTACTGTAATAATGAATATGGCAATGTCATTAAAAGACAACCTTTTCCACTGGGATTTCTATTCCCTTATCGATCCTTGCAATCAGTGTTATTGAAAATAAATTAGGCCTACCAAACGAACGCGACGCAGTGCTCATCATCTTCACGTGACAGTGGGCCCACAAATGCTATATTGCTTATCCATTACAAAATAACGCACCCAAAATATAATATAATAAGTAGATATGGCACTGTTGGTTCAAGAAGCTGTTTAAATGTATCAGAAACACGAATCTCAATATTTTATATATCTATCTATCTATATTTCTTTCTATTAATCACAGATATCGAAGTGATTGGTTACACGGTAATGTGGTTGGTTACACGGTAATGTTGTGGCCATCGTTTGGGCTACACGACAAAAAAAGGTTTAAGATATTTCTGGCTCATATATCCGAACACAACCACAATTGATTATTGCATTGATTTGTTCCTTGCTATTTACAAAATCATGCTCTGCTATGACAGGATAATTGAATGCAGTTTAATGTAAAGATGAACTGTAACATCTCTGCTGCTATGTTTGCATTGAGTGCTAAGACAGCGACATTTCTATAATAAAAAATAAATGAAACTATTTTTCGAACTATTTTAATTTACCTTAAGCAATCCACATTGTATCATAATTACTTATAGGCTATATTGATATATTGGCTATAAACAATAAAGTCAGAAAGTCAGAAAATAACACGAATAAGTGTAAGTCTGAATATTCTTGAATTTTAAATATTACTACAAATCAATATAATATAATCCATAATAAGACATTTCTCCAATTATTTGGTGAACTGTTCAAGTCAGGTTGTTTCGTTCTATCGTTTACAAACTAAATTAACAGGTGTTCTTAATTCCATACATTCCCAAACTGATTTCATCAAATAAAACGTTTGTTTTAAAATACTGTGTATAAAAATTATTTTTACTGTATATTTATTTTACTGTATTATTTTGTGTTTCTTAATATATTTTTCTATGGTTGGCCTGCGTGGGTTGATGGGTGGCCCGTACTCAATATTTTTTATCTGTCTAGAATTTGAATAGGCTTCCTGCACAGGAGAACTATCCGTGTTTAATTCGTTCAAAAAATATATTTGTTCTAAATAATATATAAGGCCTTATAATGTAACATTTCACTTGCTGCATAAATTATTAGAGAGCAGGCCCTGATTTAATTTTCGCTCGAATATTTAAATGAGCTAGACGTACCCTGTGGCTCACACAGTATGAAATATTAACGATGTCGATATCCAAATAGAGAAAAGGGATAGCCTACCATAGAGCATACTTTACATCTCTGAGAGTCGTCTACATGCACAATTACTGTCTGGTGCAGATGCCATAATAAAAAGTTTCCACCGGTTGCGTTGTAATGTCGCAGAACACACAAAAACTGATGAAAACAAAAGACAAAAACTGATGAACGCTAAGGCTTGAAGTTTAGTGGCATAATGATAAATGACTATGATTTAATTAACATGCAAAAAGCCAATAATCAATAGTCAATATGTGTCAATGTTTCACCCGAACGAATTACATAATGATGGAGTTTTATCTAGTATTTAAAAGAAATAGGTTATATGTTATAATAAACACTTATCTTTAGCGTTTTCTTTTTTAATCGATTATTTGTAACACAATTTCAACCATTGTTTTCTTATGTAAGTAATCTTCCCTGTAATTACTAGGTATTTTAGTGTTTTTTACTCAGTTTTTTTTCGGTTTTCGTAATGACTTTGGTATGTATTTAATTCAATACGGTGTACTTTGATTTGTAAATCAATTTTATTTAGAGTGTGTTTACAACGCTCCCAATAGCCGTTCAGGTGAGATCTGTTTCTTTTACGTAGTGTGACAAAGATGGACTCAAAATTGCTTGACTGCATTAGAAGTATCACTTGACTGATCGATCACATCCTAAAGTAAATTTACTTGAATCGGATTATTGGCAGAAGTCAAGTTGCCCCGTTAAACTGACCAGTGCAATTCGCTTTTCGTATATATCTTTGGTTATCCTATAAACGCTCATTTGCTTTTGAAATAGGCCTACATAAAAAGTGTATTTATAATGTTCAAGCAAACAGTCCGAATTAACTGTGAATCCTGCAGAGCAACTTTTCTAACACTTTGGGGAAAAGTTAATATTACTTAAAGTGGACAAATCTGGGATTGTCTCCAGCTGACTGACAATTTTGTATCTCGTATAGGCCTATTGCAAAATGATTTGCTGAAATACAATTTAACTACTTGCATCAGGCTATTTTTCACATCATATAATATCATGTTATCATTCGAAAGTTTTCCTCATTTTAACCCGCTATTAATAAAAAACTGTGCCTTAACGATTGTTCTTTATATACACAATTAATACTGATATAAGATTATAGAGCCCTTTTAGAATCCAAAGTGTGCATGACTCTTTTAAACACAATATGTTATTTAGTTATAAACTAAAACCTCTTTAGTTTTCATTTAAGTAAGCGGTTCATCTCTCAAGTGGAGACTGGTGCTCTGTGTAACTCGTATTTCAAAAGATTCTGGACGGTGTATTTAGAGACCTGTGTATTTGAAACCTCTCTGCGAAAGAGAGCATGTGATCTATTGCTCTGGTCTCTGATCGATATATCCGCATTCTGATCGATTGGTATGGCAGGAAAAAAACGCAGGGACCTCTAAAGTGCTTTCTATCAAAAAAAGGGTTTCATATTAGCAAAACGAGGGGGTTCACAAAAGACGTAGCCTCGGTAGACGTTTGTTTCAACATTGTCCAATAACTGTTAATAATGCGAGTTAAATAATGTTAATTTTTCAAATAAAAAGCAAATATTTGTATAGATATATTTGTAATATAAATCATTTTTTATATTTACAAAAAAGAGAACAACATAATCGAAAACATAACATTATCTTATTGTGCTTATTCTAGATTTTTTTGTGTGTAGCCTACTTTTAAGGCCTAATGTTAGTGAATATAATAATATGTTTTCTATTTCTTGTAATTTAATTTAACATTTGGAATTTAGATTAGTCATCTGCTTGTTTGTGGTCATTTGTGCATACGTGCTCAATTAAAAACTGCCAATGATACAATTATTTTTTTGTAATGTTATCATCTTTCTCAATCTTTTTTATTACTTGTATTGTTCTGAAATATAATGTTGTATTTTTAACATCCATAATTCCTCATGCAAAAGAATGAATGATACACATTTCTAAACACTCCAAAATATAGCATTTCTGCTTATCAGGCTAACAAATGGCCAGCATCATTGTTAAGATATAATCGATTATATCGATTATTGCAGCCTTCTAAAATAAGTGATTTCGCCACAATGTCATAAACTTTTTCCTTTTGTAGCTGACCTGAATTTTGTTATTAAATAGCGCGTTTATATTTGCTGTTGTGGGATTGGAAGTAGGCTATGTAAAGATAATAGGCTAAGCAACTGGCATGTTGCGTGGATCAGATGTAAATGTAGTTTCATTGGCTTTTATTTTTTATAGAACATTTAACTTTAATTTGATCAGCAACAGAAAACAGAAAAAAACTGTTTTGTTTGTTGTCTTGTCACAATGAGCTTTCAACAAGCTGAAGGTCTTTTTCACAGGCAATGTGTCTCGTGCAATTGACTAAAGTTTGTTTTTCCTATATGGCTGAAACATATGAGACACCACGCCTACATATGTTTTTAAAGGCTATTAAATTGGTGTTAGGTGTTATCAGTCATGTAGTTGGTCACATAGAATCTGTTCCAAATGATGCGCATGTTTTTAAAATATCTATACAAATTACATTTGAAGTAAGGCTTACCAGTACTGAATAACTAAACAAATAGGCTATTGTTTAGAACTGCAATAACGACAGCAATAATGCTATCAGCATATTTTTTTCAACATTATATTATCAACCAAGATACTTAATTCCAGTAACAGTACTGATAATAATAGTAGACGTTTTGTTCTTTAACTGTCGTTGATCATGAGCTTTAATATTATTTGTAAAATATAGTTTGTTAATGTTGTTTGTACTTAATGCACACTGTAAAATAAAACAAACAGTTATCGCAGTCCTGTGTCTGTAAGAGTTCGGTAACTGTGGAACAGGGTCGTTTTAAATTAAAATGTATCGTTTACACTCTTCCTAAACTAACACGTTTTACATTTCTTTACTTGAATTGTCATACTACGTCTTGAAAATGTGGTTTTCCGGTCCTGAAACACTGATATTCAGCATTATGCTGTTATGCAAAGTCAACATACTGTATTTTTTGCGAAATCGCGTTCATTTATAGAATGTAATAACTCCTGGTACAGCAGTGAATTTAGAGTCATCAATATCTGCGATGTACTGCTTGCGTGCGTACGCGCGCACCTCCAGCCTTTCAATGCGAGGCATCGGACTGAGCGAGAAACAGAGAGGAAAAACGCTCCCAACCTCCACAGTCGAGAAAGCACTGGTTGCTAGGCGACAGCAGAGATGGATTGAAAAGGCATAGTCGATCAATTTCGGCGAGAGTGAGGGAAAAAGGAGAGAGTGACCCAGAGAAAGCGACTGGGGATGCAATTCGTGGCGAAATTCACGCTAAGCTCACTTGAAAATATCGCGACGCGTTTCGCGACTTTCCCAATATACTTTCCCAATTGGCTTTGTCCGCCCTCAACGAGATCAAACCTGTCCCTTCACCTGCCACAAAAACAACCCGCATTGATGGAGTAGTTTTGCATTGTGCGTTTTACAATTCACAGCCCCTTTCGACAGATCCGAACGGATTCCCCCCTCGCCACCCCCGCGCGCACATATACACGCGCTCACACCCCACAGTGTGTGTCTGCACAGAGCAGTGTTGAGTGTATCGACTGTGTATTGATCCCTCCACTCACCTCCCTGCAGTCAGCTCTTGTCCTACATAGCAAGGCCTGTCTGATTCCTCCATTAATGGCCCTTATCCAGCGCCAATCTTTATTTAAACTGAAAAGTAGGAATCAGCGCCCCCCACCAGACCCCCCCTACTGTTAGTGCTTTCTTTCTTTCTTTCTCTCTTTTTTTCTTTCTTTCTTTCTTTCTTTCGATTTACCATTGCATGTTTTTACTGCAACAATTGTTGAAGCAGTTTTGTGTTTGAGTTTCGGGAACTGTGATTTTCTTGCGCCGGACATGCACATGGCTGTAGAACACGATGTTCTTATCTTTGCCATGCAGAAACAAGCCATAAGCGAGGAGACATTGGTTTCTATCTGTGCTGGCACACACAATAGGGATTAATTGATCCCCTAATACCTCAGATAAATCAATGTCCTCCTCCCCCTTTCAATCTTTTCGACCAATCAGAAGAGGTGTCACTGGGTCCACAAACAACTTGAGCCAATAGGAGGTGGACTGAGGGGGATTGAAAGTGTGACAGTGCATGGAGTCAATCAAAATGGCATTGGTTGTTATTCACCGCTTCTGCATGGACTGTGAGATTTGCCTGCGAAAGAGATAAGAGACAGTTGCCATATAACACATACAATGTTAAAGGGTTATTTTAACCACGAAACAGATCTGTTGTCGTTTACTCACATTCACAAGTTTCAAACACATGTCTGGGTCTTCTACATGAAATTATTTTCTTTCTTCCACAGAACACAAAGATACCAATACCCAAGTCTCTTCGGTTGTGCTCTGCAGAAGAAAGAAAGTCATACAGGTTTGAAATGACAAGGGGGTCAGTAAATGATGACAGAATCTTTATTTTTGGGTACTTTAGTCTACTACGATCTGCTAAAACTAAAAAAATGGTATATTCTAGTGCAGTTTTGCTGTGGAATACATCTGCATAATGTGTAACATCCTATTGGTCTCCAACTGACCCCAAATGTTAACCCATTGAAAATTCCACCTTCTGGTCTGGAGGATTCTCTCCCTCTCACTTCTGTCCTTCCTTTATTTCCTGCCCTTTTCCCTTCACACTCCCTTCGTTTTCCACAATCATGATTTATCCAAACTTTTTTTATCAAACGCTGCTAAAAATATTCCCTTTCTTTCTCAAAATATTGATTTTGCCTGTAGCATTGTCTATGGTGCATGTGAGAGAGAGTCTTTGGATGAGGTTTATGGGCGGGTGTGGGTGCCAACATTAAAGCTTAAAGAAAACGAGTTTGAGTACAGCTTCTTCCACTTTTAATAAATCTTTCGATCACCACACGCAGTCGGCTTCATCAGCGTTACTCCTTAACATGTCCTCGATTCATAAGAGCGATTTGACGTGCGCTTAACTTCTACCAGACAGTTCCATTCAAGTGCGTTATGAATTTCGCGCGTTAGTCATTTGCAAAATGGATGAAAAGCGTATAATTTTGCCGCAACAATCGCAGCCTCTTTTGTCGTTGGGGCATAATGGAAATGGAGGGAACTGATCAATAGGTTATTGATTTTCATTGGATGGAGTTGGGGGAATTGAGAGAGCAAGAGAGGTGGGGGCTGAATGTGAAATGCAGGTTTTTCAAATCTTCTGCTCGGAAGATGAATGCTCATACTGGAAGCAGGTGATCTTGTTTGTCTCCCGACATGTGTTTTGAGTTCACAGTGCATTGTGGGATTGCGGCTATGCACTGAAAGATCAGAATGTACTGTACGTTAGCAAAACATGTTATGTAAACTTGAGTTATATTATGTTTCTGTTCTTTGTGTATTTATAGTAAAGCAATCTTGAAGCCGCTAAAGAAATACATCTTCATCTTCAATATGTGCATGATCTTAATATGTTTTAAGGTTGACTCCCAATTGGTCTGTCCCTTATAGTCGGTCTGGTAGCATTGTCCAATGTTTGGGGTACGGTCTGCATTATCTGGGCCGGTATCGCAGGCGGATACATGTATGGCACGTTAATGCACGAAGCTGGACTTGCATTGATCTACAAGCAGGATGTCAAACATTTTAGCGATGATCTCGTCCTTGTTATTGCCCTCCAACGGCAGGCTGTTAATGCATAAAAAAATCGTTCGTCCCCATGTTTTCCTCGCCATCTCAATTGGACGCCCAGAGCAACAGAAGAATACCGTGTTGTCGTACTCCACAACCACTCCTCCCCCTCCCTTCCTTCTCCTCTGTGCATCCCACATCCTTCCATTTTTGTCTCCATCTATCTTTACGACACCTGGTTTCATCTCCTTAATGTTTCCGGACTTGACAGTCTCCATGGTCAAAAATTCTTAATTAAGCCGGCTGTGTATTTGCAGTTAGGCAAATTGCAACCTGACGGGCTAATAAAAACGTTTTCGAGGCAGAGAAAGCGAAGGTGCAGAGAACGATCATCATCAGCGCCCCAACGACGCTATCTGTCCTTTCCTCTCTTTATCACTGTCATCCGCCGCATGCGTCTTCGCATTTTCTACATCACAGCCCAGGGAAAGATGGATTGATGAATATTGCGTGTAGGTCTATATTTTCGCAGGGCTTTTAATCTCTCTCGCATTTTGATTTGACTTCCAGGACTCATCGATTAGAACATTAACAAAAATGCTGGAGATATAGATATGAATGTTTTGTTTTCCAAGTACATTCTCTTTTGAAGCTTTTTCTTCTCAATGGTTGCTATTTTTAGTTAGTTAATGGCTTACATTTGCGTTCAGTTTACCACAAACTAGTAAGTAGCTTTAAGAAATTGCACAACAAGAACCTCAAAATGTCTTGGGATTTGGCAGCTGACCTAGTAGGCCGTAGATACTGACCCCTTAAGATAATTGGCTACATGGATGTGTGAAAGCCACGTAATTGCCACTGAGATTTGATACCTTGTATTGTTTTAAGGGTCTTTAACTGTTTTCCATTGTTGTTGCAACCTGCAAGGGAGCTATCACCTTTCTTGGTTTTACAAATTCATAGTGGCATATTCGACACTCTAAAAAATGCTGGGTTGTGTTCCATCATAGGCTCATTTATAACCCAACAGTTGGTTCTGTCCGCATTTTAATTTCTGTAAGTTCAGTTTTCTGTGTGTAAAAAGGATAGTTTACCTAAAAATGAAAATTCTGTCATCATTTACTGTACATTTACCCTCTTGACATATAAAATATATATGACTTTCTACTGCAGAAGGACTTTGGTGACAGATCAACAGCAGATACCATTGACTTGCATTGGTTTTATGTCTATAAAATAGAAGTGAATCGGTACCCGCCTTTGTTAGCTTACCAACATTTCTTTCTCGTGAGAAGATTTAAGGGTAGAAAGGTTTCACAATATCGCTACCAGCAATAACGTAATATATAATTCAGCATCTGTTTAATAGTTTTGCCATAAGAGCCACAATGGTTACAAACTCTCTCTCTCTCTCTCTCTCTCTCTCTCTCTCTCTCTCTCATCCATACATTCAAATTTTTTGTCAGATTTACTGTCCAAAAAGGAGAAAAAACTAAATTTCTAACAGAATTTGACTGATAACCTTTTTTTATAATTAAAAAACACATTTAAACTGTTATCACGATATATCATTACCGTGATACTTTTGTCCACGATAACCATGACGTAAAAAAAACATCTTCATCTTCTCTTTTTGATTGTCCGAGACGTGCCGTACATAATCTCGCACCTCCCTGTCCATATGCCCATGATTTATCTAATGTGTTAGAAATCCATTTCTGTAGTGTGAGGCCTTCCTATGAGACACCAATAAGCTTCTCACACCTTTGGTAATAGTGTATGAGAAGCATACCTTCAACAATACATTGTGTGGTGTTGCTTAATCAAGTGAAACAGTAGACATCGGCTGTTAGGGTCACAGCTTTGTCGAGAGGGAGAGAAACAGGGAGAGGGAACAGGAAATAGAGGTGTTATAGCATCTCAAGTGCGGGACTTGTGTTTGCCGCAACATGTTGTATTGGCCTTGTGTTAAATGCGTGTGTGATTGCATGAGGCTCTTAAGTGAATGACACTGCAGCTAATGAGCCAAGAGGTCTTGCAGGTTGTTAGTTTTGGTTTTAGAGAGCCCTCGTGTTCCCAACAAGAGTCTTGACATCTCTTAACCTCTGTCAGTTATTATGGTTTCATCAGGCGTGTTGTTCCTCCTGCAGCACAGCTCCCTGCGGCCTTGGTTTTTATAAAGTTGTGTAGACACAGTTTAATGTAGACCGTTTTCATCGGACGCGAACGCACCTGACCCCAGTTAACTTCCGGTTTGTTTTTGGCTAGTGTCTAATAATATACATATATATTCATTTATGTTAATATTCATTTGGATTTTTACTGTTTAATAATTGTATTAAAGAATTGTTGAATAATGTTAATTGTATTAAATAAACAATTTGTTGAAGTTTAGCCAAATAACGGTTCTTCTCGGTTTCTTTAGACTGTTATAAGAAATAATGTACAGGCGCTCTATTGTTTGTGAATGTGTACCGGAAGTTCAGTTGGGGTCACAAAAGTGCGTTTGTTTTTGTTGTTAAGATGAAATCGTCTATACTTAACGGACAAACTCTAAAAGGTGTTTAGGTATTTAGACAAACCACGCGAACCATTTGTTTATAACACACATTCATTATATAAGCAAGGCAACTTGTGAAATGGTAATATATCATGTGTGTTTTAACTGTAAATATTTGGTAAAATCAAATGTAAAGATAAGCTTGATGACTTAATTGTACAGGACGGTGGATAGAAATGGGGTGGTGCTTTACAAACCCAAGAATAGTGTTATTATACATTTTTTAATGTGAAGTTGAATGTTACAAAAGAATAGAGAGGACTTTTTCCATCTTTGTTCTGGGAGAAACACATAATGTTCTGTTGTCTTTTGAAAACAGATCTTTAGAAATGAAAGGGACCAATGAAAACCATAAGAACAGACAAGCACCTAATAAAAGCAATTCATATTTTAAGAGAAGCAGTAAACATGGCTGTTTCAATTAGATGCAGAGGTAGAAGGAAGTTAACGGATGGCAGCACGTCGCTGGTGTCTGTAAGTGGGGTCAGGCACTTGGGGTCAGTGCTGGAAGGTCAAAGGTCACAACTCCTATTAAAATGCCTTTTAGAGTCCTTCAGAAATCTTATGTAATAGCAGTGTGCTGACCGGTGCTTGTTAACCTGAATGAGGTGAATTTCTTTGAATGTATTTGAATAGAGCCACCTGCGCTAAATGATATGGCACGGTATCATAAAATATGGAAATATTATACTATTGTACATTTATACATAAATCAGTAAAAAAAGTTTTATATTTGATCATTTACCTTGCCTCTAAATATAGATTAAGGACATTTATCTTTATTTAAAGGTATAGTTCATCCAAATTTTAAAATTCTGTTTTCATTTGTTCATCCTCATGCCATTCCAGACCTGAATGACTTTCTTTCTTCTGCAGACCACAAAAGAAGATATTGTGAAAAATGTTGGTATCGGAACCACGGCGGTACCCATTCACTTCTATTTTACAGACACAAAAGTAATGTCGATGGGAGCCGTATTCTTCAAAATGTCTTCTTTTGTGTTGTGCAGAAGATAGAAAGGCATACAGGTTTGAAATGACTAGACGGCGAGTACATGACAGACTTTTTATTTAGGGGTGAAATTACCCGTTAAGACAGAGCCAGGTCTCATTTTCCATGTGTTTTACACAACCTTGAGCAATACAGATAAACAAAATGTACTCAAAGGGATGAAATGACAATTATCATAATATTCTAGACCCTGTTGTGAATAGGGACATCTTTTGTGTTTCACTGAAGAAATCATTGCAAGAACATGAGGGTTAATAAACTGCATTCAGATGTTTTCGTCGAACGATCCTTATTGTTTGGTACCACTGTTTGTAATGGTACAGTACACACATAAAAACTGTAACAGAAAATTATTTTATTACAGTAAAACTGTACTGAACACAAAGTTGTTCTGTATCCTTCCTACATATCTCCCTGGTGCCTTTGTTAGAACCGCACGATGTTTTCCCCTTTCTCCAGTTCTACAACCACAGTCACCACCTTCACCTCTGCACCCCCTTCATCTTCTTCTCCTCTATCTCTCTCCATCTTCTCTTAACTCATCATCCCCCCCATCCTAGCCTTCTATCAGTACACCACCATTACGCTCATAAATCAATATTGACGACCCATCATCTGATGGATGAATTACGGGACCGTGGACGGCCGCGGCCACGTGACAGTCAGGTCTTACATTATGTTTCGACCATTTAGTCGTCACCATTATGCACGGTGACTCGAAATGAGGTCCTTTCAATGAGAGGCAGAGGACGAAACGCATTACTGTTTTTAAGAGCACTTCATTGCCGTTTCTCAGCGTTGATAAAGAGCAAAGTGTGAGACTCAATGAATAGGCCGGTTGGTAATGCAAAGCAGACACGCCGTTGAAGGCGGTTGTGGTCTTAGCTCACAATGAGAAGTTTCATATAAAAATGCACCCACACATTCAACAGTGGGAATATGATCGATGCCACGATTTCTCATCTGATGCTTTTATAAACCTAGTGAGTAGTCAAATGCACATAGAGGTAATGATGTGAAGGATTAAGCTTCTTTAAAAAAAGGCAAATGTGTTTGTACGATACCAGAAAGACTACAGTTACAGTATTTGCTGCAGAATTCAAGCGAGAAGCCAAAAATATGTGGGCTGGTAAGAGAGCCAATCACAAAAGTGCTTCCATTGCCCTCTGGCCAGTTCTGACCTCTTGACCCTGGCCATGACCCCTCAGGCCAAAGGTTACCCTGAGGGGTCAACGGGGACCACTCTCAGGCAGGTCCGAGAGTAGTCACCATGGAAACCAAAGGCGAAAGATGAAGATGGAGGGGAGAAGAGAGTTCTGGCCTGTAAGCTTGCCAAGTCCCTCTATGTATCATGGACCAAAGGTTTGGTGGATTTAGGTTCCCCCTGCTGGACACTAACAGGCAGTCTGAATTATTGAATTTGACTGAATGTGTTTGTTTAACGTTTACTATTTTTTTATTAATTTATTAATGCATTCATGTTTTTTAAGGTATAAGAAAAATAAATGAGAAATTAGTCGATCTCAAATTAAAGCTTACTTTGCCACCTTGTGGTTACATCGTGAGATGCTGAAATGGTATATGTAATGCATACAATCTAATACACCTCCCAATACAACATTTGACGAACATTCGGCAATTTAATTACATACACTTTCAAAATCGGGAAACTTTCACAGGACATGGAAAAAACTTTTTGGGTGCACCCTCTCTCCCTTGAGTTCAATTGCTAAGTTACACTATAGAGAACAATACGTTGAAAATTTAGTAGGGCCTATGATACCAACAGTTATATCAGTGTCCATGAAAATCACAATTTGAAATGATTTTGATCTCTCTAGATCAGTCTCAAGCTCCTCAAATGATTTGGGGCAAGTCTGTTTTAACCAAAGTGTCCTGACCTTCTGCACAGTTAATCACCATGTAGTGGGACGCTTTGGCACCCTTAAGGCATTCGAGCAGATCGGCTTTGGAACACTGAACAGAACTAAACCAAGGCCTGTATGTTTTGATCGGCCTCTGCCCCCCACGACTAAACCCCACTGTCCGTTAATCAGACCCACGTTTCCGCCGTTAATCTCCGCCCTTCCTCATGTATGTAATTAGATTAAGGCGATCAACACATCAAGGGGCCAGGGTTTTGGGGTTTTAGAATGAGAAAATTAACATAAGTAATTAACATGTGCATGATTGGACCAGATGCACAGTAAACATTCATGTAATTTTGTGTTTGTTATAATTTGACAAAATATTTGCACATTAATAATAAGCAGTTAACTGTTTGTGTGTGTGGGGGGGGGGGGGGTTAGATTGGAGAGAGTGCAGATTACAACATGTTCAACAGCTTGTATTTTAAGCATAAGGCACACATATGCAAAAAAATAAAGTCCTTAAAGCTGTCAAAGACAATAGGAGTTAACTCAGACGGCTAATCAGGGAGATTTAGCAAATGAATGCAAATTGAAGAAAGATGTGATTAAGAAAATGACATTTAATTAGTTAAAATGTACAGTGATTTGTTTTTGTTTGTTCTTAGTCATCCCTGTTATAATCGTGGTCAAGAAACATAATATAAATATTTAAAATATGTATTGTATATTTAGCTGATAAAATTACAATTCATAATATAGTTTTAAAAAATGAATTGTTTTGACAAGCAACCTGAATTGCAGGTTCTTGTTTGACGGTATATACAGATATTTCGTTTGAAAATAAACTAAATGTTTTACAATAAAAAAAAAAAAATGTATTGTTATTAACTTTCTCTATTTAAACACATCGTCAGAAAGGATGAGACCCAAAGTCATATTTTAGACATGAATTATTCCATAAAGATGGCCTATAGCTCATGACCCTCTTGTTTTGTTTGAGGTAATGCAGTTTGCTTACCACACTTCTCTAAATCGCCCCTCCCTCCCTGTTCAACACCAGCAGTGTAGGTCTTCGCCTGAAAAACGCTTACGAGATTACGCTGTGTGATAAGCTTCCTATTTTTCGAAACTGCATGAGATTTATGGGATTATCTGGGTACTTATCCAGGAGTCGGCTTTGGGCAGCCTGCCGAAATCTCTTAAGACTAAAGATTTGGCTTCTGAGCTCTTCTGTCTAATTATTATCTAAAGTGGCTGCAGATGTGAAGAATGTTTTTTTGTACCCCAGACACGCTTAGTGAGAAATTTAAATGGTATTATGGTCTTGGACTGTTTGTGATGTGTCTTTCTTTAGCCACGTTTTTTTCACACTGTTTTTAATCATCCTAATTGCGTATAGTTTTTGTATCTTTGTAACTTTGGTTGGTACTCGGTGTAAAAAGATATAAAAAAAGAAACGGCAACCAAAACTAATTATATACATTTATTTGATGATAGATTTGCACAGTATACAAGATGATGCCAAAATTGGTGCCAAAATTATAATCTGGAGTGAATTACAATTAATCATATCAGTGTATGAAGGAATGTTGTGCTTGTCTGAAGTCTGCAGCCCAGCTCATGTAAACTCTGGGTGTGAAACACACAAATGGACGGGTTGGTGGACAGCACCAGCAAGGCATCCGTTTTAGGCGGCTCATGGTCCGGTAATGTGCAGGTAGTGCGAAGGGAAGCTGTTCCGTTACCCTGCGGATCCTCCTCCGGGCCCGGCGTCTGTGGTAGTCACCATTGGAGAAATCTTGAAAGTTGGCTGGATGAATAGCCCAGAAATGTCCCTTACCGTTGTCACTGCGGCCAGCTTTGATGAAGCACTCGTTCAAAGAAAGATTGTGTCTGACACTGTTTCTCCAGTTCTTTTCCTGTTTGAAAAGAAATGAATGTTTTACATTCAGACATCTGCTGATGCATTTGTTTGTAGTGAAATGTTTGAAGGGTCAATCGACAATTATTAAAGGGATCGTTCAACCAAAAATTTCTAATTCTGTCATCTTTTATTAACCCTCATGTCATTCAAAACCTGTATATGATCCTTTCTTCTACGTAACACAAAAGAAGATATTTTGAGAAATGTCTTGGTGGTTTTGTGTCCATACAATGGAAGTCAATGGGGGCCAGTTTTGTTTGGTTACCAATGTTCTTTAAAATATCTTCTTTTGTTTTCTGCCCACAAAATAAAGTCATACAGGCTTGTAATGACACAGGGGTCAGTAAATCATGAACGAATTGTCATGTTTGGTCTTTTAATGAACATATTTTATATTTAAAAACAATTTATGTTACCAACAGCTTCATGCTATGATCTAGATACAAGTACATACTAAAATGAAACATTTTGTAAATATTCAGGCAATCATTTTGGTAAACAAGTAGTCTCTAGGACGAAATCATTGTCAACCAGGATGTATTGAAGGGCTATAAGTTGAATTGTTCAAAAACATCTGTGATCTTTTACTTTTTAAGAGATTTCTACTAAACAACAGCACAATTGTTTATCCGTGCCACAACTGGTCAAGGACGTTATTCCAGTTGCTCTATGAACGTACAATACCTTGCTTTTGAAGTAAGGATAGCGATCCATGATCCACTGGTAAATATCACAAAGCAGCAGCTTCTTCTCTTCTGAATCCAGGATGGCCATTGAAATTATAGCAATGTAGGACTCGGTTGGTTTCTCATCTGTCCCTTCAATCTTCACATTCGGCTTTTCTTGTTCCTCTTCACTTCCATTGTCTTCATGTTCCTGGTCCTTTGCTTTTCCACCATCCTGTTTTGAGAGAGTTTCTTCGCTTTCCTCATTGACCGTGGCTTCAAGACCTTCAGGTGGAATGGAACGGTCCTCTGGATTCACTCGGTCAGTGTTGCGTCCCTTATTGTACAACAGGTAGTCAATAGTGAACTGAAGTCCCAACTGTTCTTGATCACCACGGCTTGACTTCTTATCATCCATTGTTGTTAAATCTTGTAATCTGATGGTTGAATGTAGATTCAGATGTCCGATCCCACTTCATAAAATGTCCTGGTTCATGTTTCTTTGTCTTCAATCGATGTTCCGGCCTTTTGAAATGTTCTGTCAAAGATTAGTCCTCGGTGTTGTTGGAACTCCAAAAGAAGCAGTTCAATTTGAAGCGTGTGACGTCAATACGAGACATGCGTGAAGTAAACCAGTAAATGTGTTTGTTAAATTGTGTGTTTGTTGATTTAGCCGTTTTATACCATAAATCAAAGCGGGTTACGAATCTTCCTAAAAAGAGTTGTGAAATTCTTTCACAATTGTCAAATTAGTTGATGTTATTTCATTTAAATGCTCTGCATATTTAACCTCGCGTTGAGAAGCGACATGGGGTACAAGAGAGATACAGGCAGGGGGTCCGACTGAGGAGGATTATTTTTATTACCCAAGCCAATCTTTGTAATCACAAGAGATTACACAGATTATTGTACACAAATTGTCTAGGGTGATGGCTGCAGTGATACACGTTACCTCTGGGTGCGCCTTTCCTGCTTGCGAAACAAGAGTTCTCTACTTTTTACTGTAACTTACAGTTTTGGGCCATTTCTTTTTATTCTGTGCTTTATTTTGCTGTACTCTAACAACATTTTTGCATCTTTCGTATGTTAAAGTCATGCTGAAAGTTCTAATATTCTCTTTTAGACACGCAATGTTTTATCATAATATTTGAGCACTCAATAGTGACTGAGACGAACATTGATAAACCAATTTCAAACTGTATACATTTTAAGGCTGAACATTGTTCTTACAGTAAGAAGCATGTAATGCAAACATTTGATTTCATTCAAACACAATGAAGTGACATCATCGCATTTTCAGTATAATGGCCCTGTACTATTGGAGAAGAAAATTGTTTGTCAGTTACGAAGTTTCATTAGCTCCTTAAGTAAAGGAAATTATACTTTTTAAAATTGACGAATAGAAAGAAAAAACAATGCCCTTTCCTTCAAATCCTGTTTCAACGCATTAAGATCAAATCCTTTTCATCATTTTACACCATCTAGTATTGTGGAGAAGTTTTTGTTTCAGATTATCCAAATGATTGCCCTATAAGATACGAAAATAAACTTGGAACTACTTATGAACTAATGTCAATTAAATAATTACAAGGAAAGGTCGTAATTGGATTACAGGTAAATCTAAATTCCTGTTAAGGCTTCTGTTTGCTACTGTTGGTGCGGTTGTTTGTCTGTTGTTGACCTAACACTGGCCAGTGTTGTTTCTGGGAAGTTATATAGTCTAAAACGTAAATTTCAGAGTATGGACACATTACACATGTCTTATTTACATATTTTACCTTTACTTAGCCTTATAATTACATTATTAGTGTTTATATAACTAATAAAATAAATTTCTTGTTTTGTATATTTAGGTGCATTTAAAATTGTTTCACATGCATTGCCTACACGTGCACACAACTCTTGAAATTATATACAAAGTTCTACTAATATACAAAGTTCTACTAATAGTAGCAGCATTTCCAGATTAATATGTTAAATAACCGAGGGGTGAATTTTGCAAATGGGTAACCACATAGTGCTTAACATTTACAGACGACAGTATTGTGTATTACCTACTTGTTTGATAAGACAGCAGCCTTAGAAACCATCCATAAAATATACATGTGTGACACCTTTTAATAAGAAGTTGTACAATTCGGACATCCAAATCATTGACCACTTCAAGGAAGTCCCCCAAAAGGGCAGAACGATTACGACGCCGTCATTAGACAACAGCGCCCCCTTCAGCCAGAATAAGAAAACCAAAGAACAAGCGACGTTTGACTATTAGTTCGTGCTCATGCTGTATAAATTACACGTCGGGAGAAAGAGAAATTTAATAACTGAACTGTTTTGATCACTTTCATTAAACATGTTTAAATGTAATGTACGACACCAAACCAACATATGACCATAATTAAATTGTTATAAACACTTTTTTGGTTAGTATATTATTACTATATCGCAACCTTCGCCTTTATTTAAAACGTGTCATTTTATCAATAAGATCTGTTTCCCCCTTTTTGTTACCTAAGCAAATTGATCTATTTTCTCCCGCCCCTCCCCCACCACTTGCAATAAAGAAAAACACGTGATGGATTTTCATGGGGAACGTGGAGTCGACCCCATGTGGACTTTGCCGTTTTAAGACCTGGTTTACTAGACCGTTGTCTGCAACCGGTCGTGTTCGCTGTATTATAATTCCACGATATATATAGTTAACGTGATGTTCGAGTGGATATTTCTGTGATCTGTATTAGCATGCCGCTGTAACCGTAGGGCAGAAATTAGACAAAGCATTTACACCTCAATATCCTGGCTTTTCACAAGCCACGACATGGAGTTTTCGCTACGGAATGGATCGGACGGAGCCATGCGCTCCTCTTCCACTTGTCGCAGAATACCCCCCTCTCACATCACATCTGAATGGAAAATGCAGCGTGCTTTCGCTCTAACGCCACACTATTAAAGCGGGCAAATCAGACTGTGAAGTTCGGGCGACGGTGGGTAGGTTTACAGGCACCAGAGGCCTATCAGAAAGGGTAGACCTTACTACAAGTTCCCGTTTTTTAAGCGCACTGTCACTTTTAAAGCTCGAAGTCACGCCTTTTAGCAAACGACACCTCCCACTTCTACACGGTCCGGCGCGCTGATTGGACACGTGCGGCGGTCATCGAACGCCCTTTCGGCATCCCATTGGCTCGCCGTTGCCTTTCACTCCAGGCTCTCGCGGGGCTGCTGTAGGAAGATGGCGGCCGAACTGGTAGAAGCGATGGTGAGTAGATGAGATTTTTAAAAATAGTGGAAGTTAAACGAGCCAGTCGAACCGACATAGAGGAAATTACGTTCGTTAAAAGACAACTCGAGCGTATAAGCATACTGTGTTATTTTGTGCGTGTACGAGACCGGTGGTAGTCCGTAAAGTGCGTTGGCAATTTGTATGTGTTGAATGGTCATGTTTCAATTCCCATTGAACTGCATACATAGTCAACTACAACGGGGCGTCACGGCGTTATATTTGCGTTTTCAAACGTTAAACTCGAACTTTCGGCACGCGCCGATAATCCCCCAAAACAATCTAGGCAGGCAGAACACTGGGGTATGAGACACAGCCGGTGCGCGTGTACGTGCGCGCGCCGGAGCAAGGGACACAGCAGGCTAGCTGGTTAGCCTGTGAAAAAGGAAGACTAGCCTTCACAACGCAGGCGCCAAAATAAATCGCTGTCTGCATAGACCAGTTCCGACATGTCATATCTCTACGCGGTGGGCTGTTGTAAAGGGGTTCGCGTGTAACCGGTCGGGGACGAAGACCGGTTAACCACAACAAAACAATCAGAAGTAACGTTAGCACAGCAGTGTACTAGTATGCGGCTAGTTTAGAGTGGTGCAGGTCAATAAATAAAGGTGGACTATTGACAGTCTCTCATGTGGGTCCCTTGACAGGATGCATCATTTAGATGTTTGTCTAGTGCCCAACGTTGACTGCTTTCTCTTGATAGGTTGATGAACAGAATCGCTTTACCTGTTTTGCTGTAGTCATTTTTATGTGGTGTGTCATCTGCCTTTGTTCATATTACGTACATGAGCAGGAACATGCTATTATTATGACAAAAACGGCAAACATTAATGTTAAATGCTGCTGTTATTGTTCTGAAACCTCGTATTTCGTGATTTTCTTCATCATCAGTATTAGTCACCCTTTCTGCTTGTCACTGTGTTTTGCAAATGTCTAACCAATAAGAGTATTTAAAAGGGCTTGGCAACTTTGACAACACAATATTTAATCATTTAAACAGTGTTTTTTCCTACAAACGGTAAATTTTGGACATCCAAAGTTCGTCAGGACAGCGGCGATATACTAATAAGGTTTGATTGGTTCAGGACCATTCACATTAGACTCAAAACATTTGATTTGACCTACAACCTTCTGATACCATCCAGATCACCCCACTACTGACAAACAAATAAATGAAATGTGTTAAAGTGCAGGATACAGAGCATTTGTAAAGCTTAATTGATCATCTTGTTCCCGTTTCTCATTTTCCTGCCCCGTTTTGACTTCCCAGAACATGGTGAAAAGTTTCCGGGTCTCTGATCTGCAGACGCTGCTGGCCTCCATGGGTCGCAGTAAAAGCGGGTTGAAGCAAGACTTAGTAGGACGAGCTCTCAGGCTTGTGCAAACAGAGTACAGTCCAGAGCTGCTAAAGAACGTCCGGCAGCTCTATGAGACGCGATATCCCAAAGCGTCAGCTTGGCTGGCTGCCCGACGCCCAGAGACTGTACCCGTAAATTACCCCGCCCTCAACTCCTCGCCCAGAAACGCAGCCCAGGGCGCAGACTACCTCAACGGGGTCCCCAAACCGGCGCCACCTCCTGCGACCGAAGTCAAACTGGTGCCCTTACCATTCTACCACAACTTAGAAACACTGCTGCCACCCACAGAACTTGGTGAGTAACTTCAATACAACAACAGCACGAATGTTGAATTATAAAAGTAATTACAATAGCTGTGCCCAGCAGGTTAGAAAGTATGCAAGCTAGTTTTGTTTTTCTCGCTCTGTGCAGTTTCTCAGAACAGCGAGAAGCTGCAAGAGAGTCAGTGTGTTTTCGAATTAACACCAAGCCAAGTGGAACAGATCCGCAATGCCAGGTAAGTTTCAGTTTTGTGATGTCCTAAAGGCCTTTGCAGTTACAATACGTGCAAATAATTGAAATATGTATTTATCATGTATTTACCATTTTTTGTACCTGCACAGTGAACTTCGACCAGGGATGAAATCAGTTCAGGTGGTTCTCAGGTACGACAGTTTCTTTGTTAGCAAAATATCAGGTTCTGCTAAAAGCTTTTAGTTAAAGGAGTTTAATATCGCTTTACTTCTTTCTTCTCCTAGAATCTGTTACACAGACTCTATTGGTGTTCAGGAGGACCAGTATCCTCCCAATATTGCTGTGAAAGTGAATCAGTCCTACTGTCATGTACCGGTAAGTGTTGTGAAATTGGATTGGGGGAAAGAACAGATGGTGTGGTTACATGTAATGGGTGACTGTAAAAACGTCAGGCAGGGCTCAACAATAAGGACTTCTGGGGGCCCCCATGGGAGACCTTCCGGCCAGAGAACTGAGTGTCCCGACCGGGCCAGTGCTGTATCGCCACGAAAGTTTATAATTTGCAAGGTTTTAAGCCTTGCCATATTCTCAAGATGACGCAAAGAAAACTTGATTCGGTTCTCACTGTGTGTGTGATGGGCTGTGTGTATGATTTGCGCAGTGCCGTGAAGCAGCATCTCTGACAACGCACAAAATATTGAATTGAGTTCTCTTTCACGTCTTCTTAACAGACATATCCACTCAAAATTATGCCAAAATGCGCATATTAGCAAGTATCCTTGTAAAAGGAATCCAATCTTGCCTTATAGGAAAAGTTCACCTCAAAATCTAAATTGAATTATTTTTTATTATTATAACCAAAATAATGACTTTAATGAATATATTCTCAAACCAAATGTGCATGCGTCAAAATGCTCTGGTGAACGCGCACCATAGACTGACAAGACTTGAGAGCTTACCCCTGCTGCATGACAGAGGAGAATATATCGATCAAAGCTGTTATTTTGGTTGGTTTTTTGACATAATGTATTCTCGTCACTTCAAAAAAAATCAATTGAGCCACTATGAGCGGATGGACCAATTGGTGGGTCCAGTGAAAATTTTGGCTGGGCCAGTAAAAATTTTAAACGCTTGCCTGGCCGTGCCAGTAGAAAAAATCCTAAGCTTTGAGCCCTGTCAAGTCAGGCGTTTTTTAAACATTGTCGTGCATTAATATTTTGTTGCATTTAAATTTTTGTGTTATGTTTATAGGTGCCATTTACATTTTTTTTAAATCTCAGAATTGTATTTATTTTATGAGCTGTAAGTTGTTGTCCTCTCATTTCTTTGGGTTTAGGGTTACTACCCTTCCAACAAACCTGGCGTTGAGCCACGCCGGCCATGTAGACCCGTCAACATTACGCCCTGGTTACACCTTTCCTCCGTCACTAACAGAGTCACAATCACGTGGGGCAACTTCGGAAAGGTAAATGGGTTAACTAAGTATTCAGGTGCACTATAGGTATTGTTTATTTTATTTCCCTATTGAGTTCAAAAAGAATACCTTGTTTTGACAGAAATTATTAAGTTTATAAAAAATAAATATACAATCTTTGTTTTGGATCCAGCGCTACTCTGTGGCAGTGTACCTGGTAAGGGTGTTCACATCTGGAGATCTCTTCAACCAGCTGAAGCATTGCTCGGTTGAGAGTCCCGAGCGTTGTCGGGAACGCAGTAAGTTTTTCCACTTTAATAGGTACTCCTAAATTTATGAATGAAAATATAATCTAAATAGTACATCAGGAATGTAGTCACACTTATAGCCAATAAAAAAATATATGTTTAGTAGAATAATTTGGTTTGTTTGTACACAGTTCAGGACAAGCTGCGATTTGATCCTGAAAGTGAAATTGCCACTACAGGACTGCGAGTGTCTCTCATCTGCCCTGTAAGTGTTCGGTTTATATCTTATGCACATTAATACTTTTCACAATGTAGATTGATAATAGGACTAATGAATCTTTTTCTAATTCAGTTGGTGAAGATGAGGCTTGGAGTGCCATGTCGGGTGCTGACATGTGCTCATCTGCAGTGTTTTGATGCTGTTTTCTTCTTGCAAATGAATGAAAAGAAACCCACATGGACCTGCCCTGTATGTGACAAACCTGCTCCCTTTGAGCTTCTTACTATTGATGGGTAAGTGCTCTACATATTTTACACTTATCCGTTGGATCCTGGCTACAATGCTCAACGGAAGTGATTTGTGTGTGGTTCAGGTTGCTCTCCGAGATCCTTAAAGAGACGCCAGAGGATGTTGAAGAGATTGAATATTTAACTGATGGCTCGTGGCAGCCAATCAGAGACGACAAAGAAAAGGAAAGAGAGCGAGAAAACAGTTGCACACCTGACTACCCAGTTGTGGATATATGTAAGAAGACTTTGTGTAAGTTTGAATACTCTTTATAGAAATGGCATTAAAAATAAAATTATAATTTTTAACTTAAGGTGTTCCTGAGGCGAATGGCCACTCCCCAGCACACAGCGGAACAAACCAGACCGGGAAGTCTGGATCAAGTGGCCCGTCAGCAGGAACCGGCGGCGGGTCTGGGGGAGCGGCGGTGGTGGACCTGACTCTGGACGACTCGTCGGAGGAGGAGGGAGGGGGAGGGGCAGAGGACAGCGAGGACACTGATGATAGCCAGGACAGCCCCGCCCCTAAGAGGGGCAGATACGATTATGACAAAGACCTGGTTACTGCATACTGAGACTTACAGGACATTTAGACTTATTGGGGTGTAGATGGGATCTGAGCCTTGGAATTTGCAAGAATTGTGTTCCCATGTCCTTTTTGAAAGCAAACACACTCATGCACGTACACATGCACTGCTGACCTCTGGAGCAGATGGGCGTCGTCTTCACATCCATGGAATATCCATAGATGCCCAGTAAAGCCATTCCCTGCATCATAATACTGTATTCTCCCTTTAAAGACCATGGAAGAATAAGACCACCGCCTTCAATTCTCTATTTCCTGTCCACATTGTGCTTTGACAGAAATCACTTCAACACGCTTACGTTTTCTTTTTATATGGAGCTTTGTGGTACTCCTATTAAACCTTCATGATGTTGCAAGATTAAAATAGAAGTGACATGAGACAAGCCACAGGATCTAAAAAAGTTCTTTTTTTTTTAGAGACAACCACTCATAATCTAGACATTCTCTGTAAGTTCTCAAGCTCTTTATATGTGTGTTTCATTATGATTTGAGGCCATTCTGAAGAATTTTCACCATCTCTGTCCTTTTTTATTTGACCGTAGAAGTTGACAATCTACCTCAGTCTAAAAGCAGACTTGACCAGAGGGTTATTTAAAGGCTGATAAATCCATGACGTGATTTTTGGTTTTCGATCCCTTTTCTTTTTCTTTGTGAGTTTAACAACACTGGAGGGAATTCAGCATTATGCATTATTTTGTGGTTGCCCCTTTAGGCATCATATTAAAAACAGTTATGACTCGCTAAATTAGTTTTTGTTTAAGTCTCTCGACCAACAATGTCATCCAACATGCTCAATGCATTATGGTTTGAACCAGACTTAATGTGGTGCACGGTTACAAATCGGCACTCAGAGGGAATGATGTTTTAACATTGATGGTCAGCAAGTAAATATTTTATGGTAGACCATGTAATAATGATAATGTATTATTTCTGATCATTTATGAGAACATTGTTTAATCGCATCTATGTAATTTATCCTTGTGGAAAACGCAAAATGAGAATCCATCTTTTTCTTCACTTTCAGACTTTACTACTAAATATTAGGTTATATGAGCAGGGGATGCTTGTGTTGCTGGCGTTACACCATGTGACATGCATGAACACAGAAATGAAAGTAATATTTTCCGTTTTGCAGTTTGACTTTGATTTCTCTTAAGAAGAATGGCGGAGCCTGTTGTATGCAGATTATTGACAGGGGGTTTGTGTTCATTTGTGTTGTGAACAACAGGCGACGAAGGTTTTGATATTTGTCTTGTGGACTTGGGTGTTCCTGACCGGCTTCATTCTGAGTTTCATTTTTTGGAAAAGTATTTATTGGTTTAAAGATTTTACCTTGTTTGAATGGCGTTTGCTATTATTTGTGCATTTTGCAGCAATTATTGTTTATTTTTAGATGCAGAGAATGTTTGGTTTAAGACTGGTTTATGTCAGTGAAGTTCTTAAAAAGTTGGTTTGCGATGGTAGTTATGCTGTTTTTTTCTCACAGCTGCAAATTCAGTTTTATTTATGACAGAATACAAGGGGCTTGGGCAGGACTATGCAGAATTGACCTAAACCACAAAAGGAAGCTTGCGCTAAATGACCAAACCTATATGGCACATTCAGGCAGTTGATCTGTTGAGGAAGACTCAGGGATGGCTTGTTAGCTCTACTTGTCTTTACAGTTCTTCATGCATGACACTCAAACTAAGATCCAGCATCGCATACTATATTACCTTGACCATCAGGTTACAGATAAAGCATTTTTAACTGCTCGGTTCTTAAAAAATGAGTGTATATTAAAGTCGGTGTATAAAGGGTGCGCCCCCCGCCCCCCCCCCAAGGTTTTTGAGAAAGCCACTGCACATCTTCTACTGGCAATTTTACTTTCTTGCAAACTTTTATTTAAACAAATCCTGAATTCTGACTTGAATACACAGTACTGTATCCTATCTGTGCTTGGGAATGTCTCGACAGAAAAGTATTGCACTGAATGAGGTGAAATGATGTGCATTTTTTGGTTTGTCTTTGGGTCAGCATGGTCTTCCATTTTCTCCTTATAATATGGCCAACTTTTTCTTAAATAGTAAGTACTGCAGTTGACACTTTCATATAATACATCCCCGATGTAATATGTACCCCTAAATCTGACATTTTTGTAATTCCAGTTGAAGGTAAGGAACTTTTTGAATAGACTTCCATATTTAGAAACATAGATCAATCAAGTAGAAAAATGTGAATAATGTAAATTTGCTCTCGATTAAAAGATAATGGATGGTGATTGATATAACAAAATATATTTCCAGCTAAGGCCAGAGGTGGCCTCTGTGTAGTCGGGTGAGGTTGAAATCTAAGGGTTTCTTTCTTTGGGAATGGAGGCATACCCTTTAGTTACAGTGCTTAAGACAGCATGGGCAGTGGCTTGCAGTTCTTGTAAATGTTTTGTTTGTGTCATTTTATATGTTCATATTAAAAGCCAATAAAATGAATAATATTTTATCAAATTTTGAATTGCCTCCAGTTGCTGGGCACAAACACGTTGTTATTGGCTACTTCATACCCTTCATAGGAAAAATGTATATTGGTCGTCAACAATGTCCATAACACGGGACTTGACATTGGAGCGAATCAGTTGTCCTTGTCTGAACTTTACAACAAAACTGTAAAACCTTAACACCTGTAAATTATGTGTGCAATTAAACTGATTTAAAATAAATCTAGAATTTGTCTTTCAGTGATTTTAATCATTAAGTTTCTCTAATTATTTAAACATATGACCTGTGAACAAAATGGCTATTTTTAAACTAGTTTCTGCTTATATACCCCAGCTAAAATGAAACTGGTCATTTAATTGTAATATACACAGATATACTTAGCCCTATCGCCTAACGATTACAGCCCCATTGACTCCCTGCTCAAATGCATTGATGAAATAAATTTCAGTTTTTCAGTCTTTCTTCAGTTAAACAAAGACAAAACTGAAGTCATTGCGTTTGGAAATAAAGATGAAGTTCTCAAGGTGAACGCGTACATTCACTCTAAAGGTCAAACAACAAAAAAATCAAGTCAGGAATCTCCGTGTGTCTCTAGAGTCAGACCTTAGCTTCAGTAGTCATGTGAAAGCAATAACTAAATCAGCATACTATCATCTGAAAAATATTGCAAGAATTAGATGCTTTGTTTCCAGTCAAGACTTAGAGAAACTAGTGCATGCTTTCATCACCAGCAGGGTGGATTATTGTAATGGACTCCTTACTGGCCTCCCCAAAAAGACCATAAGACAGATGCAGCTCATACAGAACGCTGCGGCAAGGATTCTGAGCAGAACCAGAAAATATGATCATATCACACCAGTCCTCAGGTCTTTACACTGGCTACCAGTTACATATAGGATAGATTTTAAAGTTTTATTACTGGTATATAAATCGTTCAATGGCCTAGGACCTCAATACATTGCAGATATGCTCATTGAATACAGACCCAAAAGAACACTCAGGTCATTAGGATCGCATCAGCTAGAAATACCAAGGGTTCTCTCCAAGCAAGGAGAGTCTGCATTTAGCTATTATGCGAGCCGCAGCTGGAACCAGCTTCCAGAAGAGATCAGATGTGCTCCCACAGTAGCCACATTCAAATCCAGACTCAAAACAAATCTGTTTAACTTTGCATTTGATTAATGTGCCACTGTGCCTCTGACCATCCGACTGTTTGTGCAGTTCTTTATTGTATTTATTATCTATTCTAAACTATATATTTTTTTTTTATTCTTAACTGGTTAATTTTTATTTTTCTTATTTCTTCTAAACTATGTTATTTTATTTTTTATTCTTAACTGGTTACTTTTATTTTTCTTATTTCTTAACTGTTTTATCAAATGGATATTTTTGGATAATATGCCTTGCCTTGCCATTGTCCATAAAAATAAATAAATACAAATTTAAGCAATCTGTTGAGGCCATGATTGTCTACAATGATATGAGTGGGGCCATTCACAGTCAAAACAACAGCATCATCCCTTATGAAAATTGTTTCATTAGTAGTATATAGTTAAGCCATGGTTACTAATGTGATCCGATGGTAAATTTGTGGTTACTATGATTTAGCTACAAATGCAATAATCAGGCTACTAGTAAAGACATGGTGAACTTTCAAGAGGAAATCTAAAATGTTCTATTCAAGGTGAGGATCAGACTCACGAAGAGGCGACGACAAATCAAAGCAGTTCCTCAATCGACCACTAGATGTTACGCTTGCTCAAATAATCGCTGCTTTGCGACTCGGATCTCGCGATAGCTTAATCGCTCTGACGGCGGTTTCACGAGAGCTCGCTCTTGGCTGGAGACCGGCGGCTTCCTGAACGGACTTTTTTACCCCTCCTGTTTTTCTTGGGGGAAATTTCAACACGAGTTTTCTAGGGACGACACCTCGCGTCCTCTGGGCCAAACAGTTTCGGACAGCTTTACGTGGGCAGTCCTGCGGCTGCGATCGAGAGGCCTAACTTGTCTTTTTGCCGCCGTCTGTCTGTGGGAGCGCTCGCGAGTCAAGAGGCCGTATCGCAGAGACATGTTAAACTAAACTGCTTTCCTACACCCTTCATGCACTATTGCGCCTATGGCACTGGCTCTTTTGAACTGTCACGTTTATTCTCTTTAATACAGCTTGCGGAGGCATGGCAGGGTGTTGAAATTTGGGACTGAAAGATCCGAGAAACTTCGGGCCAGCAAAGGATTGAGTGCTCGATAGACAGCTGCAAATTATAGGGATAGGCACCTTGTTGTACTCTTTATTATTGATAGCGGGCAAATATGGCCCCCAAAAAGAGACCACTCCCCTTGGTCATAGCCCCCACTGGAGAGGGACAGTCCACCAACATAGATGCTGCTGCAGAGTAAGTAGACCATCTTGTTATATTTGACTCTTGCTTGGTTACTTCAGCATGTCTCACCTTAAACTGTTCTCTGGTCATCAGAGCCAACCTGGAGGCCTTGCAGAGGAAGTTGGGGGAGCTGGATTTGGACGAACAGCAAAGGAAGCGTCTCGAAGCTTTTCTCACCCAGAAAGCCCAGGTGGGCGAGCTTAAAGATGAAGATTTTGAACCAATATGCGAATTGGGCGCTGGCAATGGTGGGGTGGTCCACAAGGTCCGACACAAGCCCTCAATACTAGTCATGGCCAGGAAGGTATGTGGTCACCTGTTGCGTTTCTCTGAATGTTATGTTGTCGGAGACTGAACGACTTCGTGTCTTTCACAGCTTATACATTTGGAAATCAAACCAGCCATCAGGAACCAGATTATACGGGAGCTGCAGGTTTTGCACGAGTGTAACTCACCGTACATCGTAGGGTTTTATGGCGCCTTCTACAGCGATGGAGAAATCAGCATCTGTATGGAGCACATGGTGAGAAAATAGAACCGGGGTTGTCTATACGTTTATATACATTTTGAAAAACTTGAATTGAGGTAATGCTATGCAAATAAAGATCCAAAATCTGTCTTTCTGCAGGATGGAGGCTCATTGGATCAGGTGCTTAAGGAAGCGAGAAGAATCCCTGAAGAAATTCTTGGCAAAGTTAGCATAGCTGTAAGTATTACCTTCTTTTTCTGTTAAGTGCTTTCTGTTTGTTAGCTTATAAAAAATATAGTATATTGTTCAGCAATTAGCATGGATATGTTATGTTGATTTATGAGTTTAGTATTTTTTCAATGTTCACTTAATATTTTTACTGGTGGTGCTTTCAAGGGGATGTATTCTCGGAGAGGATTTTGGCATGTAGAGAGTCTAACTCTTTCCTAGAAGTTGCTCTAAATTCATTGTCTTTAAGCCCTGCCGCTACAGCTGTCCAAGCTATGCTTTTGTAACAAGTTTAGCACCCTTAATAATACATTTCAAGACCGTTAATAACCGTCTTTACTTTGCCTCCTGAGAGCAATGTTTTTGTTATTGTGCATAATAAAACGCATACATTTCTTTGTGAGACCTGTAATAGTTTTGAGTAATGAAAGTCTATATTTATTTATTATATTTGAGTTAGTTGTCAGTTAACCTTTTTAATAGACCAATCCATTTTTACAATACGTTATTGGCTGCAGTTGATGCACTTAAAAGGTTTGATACTGCAAACTCATCGGGCATTTTAATATTGTTCACATATGTCAGGCTGTTGAATAACGTCTTCAAAGCTAAATTAAAATGAAGCGATGGATCAATTCACATGTAAAATGTTACAAATAACAAACTGCTGTCTTTCTATCAAAAAGCAAAAAAAACATTCCAACACTACTATGCACAAACTGCAATATAATAAAGCTGTGACCAAAACTGACGCTGAAACCAATAAATATGTGAAGATCTGTTTCTGTGATGCACTCATTTAAAATTCGTACCGTAAACAGTACAAAGAAGTTTTGTAAAGACTAGCCCATGTGAAATGTTCTGTTAATGAAGGAAGTCGGATGCCACATTGACAGAACAATAAACCCTGTTAATGTTATTTGCATATCATGCTGTCACATCTCTTTCCACAGGTACTCCGAGGACTCGCATATCTTCGGGAGAAGCACCAAATAATGCACAGAGGTACTTTAAGAGTAACATTCCTAGTATTTTTGACAACATGCATGCATGTATGAAGCGTAAGACACAGGTAGGATGAAGGCCCATTCAAGCATCTATTGAAATCTCATTATAAGCTTTTAAATGATTATTATAGATAGATTGCGCCTTACTTTTATAATTACTATTCTGATTTCACTTTGACACCCACCAGATATGTCAACAAACTTCGACTATTTAGGGACTTTTAATTTCAAGTAGAGCACCAGGTCTTTGTGTCTGGCGCAAACCAACACATGAAGGATAAAGTGTGCCTGAAGATGCGATGTAAAAACTCTTTTGATGCATTAAAATGGTAAAGCCTATTAGGGTCTGGTGGTGCCGTGCTGGGTTAGACAGGGAGGGCCAGGTCTTTCAGTTGTGATGTTGTGGCAGTGAACACTCTCTCTCTTGCAAGGAGCTGTCGAAGAGCCCAGCCGGTAATTACAGCCTCTCAGATGTGATTACATGGCAGCCGCACCCTGCAACCCCTGCCTGCTTTTTTCCTCACCCCTCTGTCCCCTCCCAGTGGGTGTCAGGGCAGAAGGAAGACCCTCCATGTGTGGAGTCATTGCATGTCCACACTGTTATTTGCTCATCTTGCCCTATGTTTAAATCGAGGGAGGTGGAAAGTCCAAACGCTTTCTTTTCTTTCCGCTCCACACAGCTCCGACTGCGTTGTCGGAGCTAGTTTGTAGTATGCGCAGCATCTTGTGAAATGTTTTTGCTGGGTGTGCAAGAAAAGGGCAGTCGAGTGGGGCTTAAGGAAGAAAAGGCAGGTGGTGCTGCTGGGATTTGGACCCTGGCCCTCTCTTCCTCCCCCTAGTGTCATTATCCCTCCATCTAATATGGTCTCTTTTTGGTCCCTACAGACGTTAAGCCCTCCAACATCCTGGTGAACTCGCGCGGTGAGATCAAACTGTGCGACTTTGGCGTGAGTGGCCAGCTCATCGACTCCATGGCCAACTCCTTCGTTGGAACACGGTCGTACATGTCGGTGAGTCACCCTCCCACTTCCCTCCCCAACCACCCGCCCTTTTCGTTCCAAGACCTGAGCCAGTGCCTGGGATTCTTCCAAGTGGCGAGGAGAAGGGCGCTGCCAAGTTTAAGCCCACTCCTCCTGGCCACCTGCAGGGTGCGGGCCCCACCCTAGTACAGCGTTTGACTCTCTCTGCTCTGTGCCTTGACAGCCGGAGAGACTCCAGGGCACACACTATTCAGTTCAATCAGACGTGTGGAGCATGGGCCTGTCACTGGTTGAGCTGGCTATTGGACGCTACCCCATCCCCCCACCCGATGCCAAAGAACTGGAGGCCATATTTGGCCGGCAAGTACTGAACGCAGGTGGGGCAGAAGGCCACAGCATGTCCCCGAGACCGAGGCCTCCAGGACGACCAGTCAGCGGTAGGACCTAATTTTGTTTTTCAGGACAGTGAAGTTGATGCAATATTAGCATTGCTTTAAGTACAATTTTATGTTATATAAGCAATGAATTAGAACTACTTCACAGATACCATATCTATGTAAAATATACATTTTTGTCAAGCCTTGCATATTCTTTTCCCTTAGGACACGGAATAGACAGTAGGCCAGCCATGGCTATATTTGAGCTACTGGACTACATTGTCAACGAGGTCAGAGAAAATGCTTAGCATGCAGCCAGCTTACTTTGTGTCTTTTTTGCCTTCTATTGTATTTTTATACAACAGCATGTATTGCATGCAGCAGTCTTGTCCATCCTTTATGTGTTTCCCTCCTGTCTTTTCATTTGCAGCCACCACCCAAGCTGCCCCATGGTGTCTTCACCACTGACTTTGAGGAGTTTGTGACGAAATGGTGAGCTCCTGTATTTGTTTCCTCTGCAATGTGTGGTGTTTTTCTTTTTCAAAATCACATTGACTGACTTTACATCAACACAAAGAGATCTGAGCTGGGTGTTGTTTCCAGATATCTTATATTATATTATTATGAGTTTCAGTAGGCAAAACTCCAAAAAGGTTTTTGCATTTCTTGCCCCCTAATAGACCTCTGATTTAAAAATTTTGTCAGTTTGAGGTTTTGTGTTTGTCCAATTGATTGTTTCTTATGTTCAACAGCCTCATTAAGAACCCAGCTGACAGGGCAGACCTCAAGATGTTAATGGTACGTATATTTTTCTCCATTGTAGCTTTAAATGAAGGTACATGGTAACATCCACCATATGGACAAAAGTAATTGGGACTGCCCCTTCTAACAAACATGTTCATCATTCCTTGTTATACTGTACAAAACCACATTAAAGAATTTTGTTTCCATCTTTGTTGCAACAGTTTTGGAAAGACCTTTTTCTGTTCCAAAATGACTGTACCCCTGTGTGCAATGGATTGATGGGTTTAGGTGACGAGTATTTGGCTCAGACTCTGTAAGTCATACAGAAGGTGTTCAGCTGGAGCTTTATGCAGACCAGTCAAGTTCTTACGCACTAGACTGAATAAATAAGTTATTGTTGAATCTCGAGCTTTGTGCACAGTGACATTGTCATGTTGGAATAGACGAAGGCCCTGCCTAAGATGTTGCTATAAAATAAGAAGCACACAATTCCTTAGAATATCATTATATGATGTAGCACATTGAGATATGTCCTTGTAGAAATGAGTAGTCAAAATGGGCATCCCAATACTTTTGTCCATATAGTTCGACAATGTTTTCAGAGAACCTTAACAACAATATCTAGAAACAAAACCTCATCAAAGGGGACTAGCATGGTTTGAGTGGGCTCCAGCGAATGCTTTTGAATAAGTCTCACTCTCTTTGGAGTGAAAGACATGTTTTGAACATACATTCAGTAATGTGTGGTTGCCTATTTTTGGCCAACGAGTAACTCGAGTTAAGACTTGAGTTTGAAATATGTTCTTCCCCTCCCACTCCTTTGGGTGCTTGAGCCAGTTTTAATACTTGTAGGTACTTACACCAGGATATCACGCTATATTAAGTAAGATCATCTCTTATAGACAATACATTTACTTGATAATCAAGGCTGGTCTTTATGACTTAAAGGTTTGCTTTATGAAAATGTATATTTTTTACTGAAGCAGTTAATCTCATGATATTTGTATCCAGGGCCACACGTTCATCAAGAGGGCCGAGGTCGAGGAGGTGGATTTCGCTGGATGGATGTGTAAAACCATGGGTCTTCACCAGCCCAGCACACCCACTCATAGCGCTGAATGAACCCTGGTTCACAGCGTAGCCACCCATGCCGGTTTCATCCTCCGCTCTACTTTGCTCCTTTCTTCTCTCACAGGCCTGTATGCTTGTAAGCCTGTCACACCGCTGTGCACTCTTTTGCCGTTTTCTGCTTGCTCTTCCCTTTTGCTGCAGTGCTTTCTGAGGGCATTGTTTTATAATGGAGCCTCTAGTGTTGGAACAAAGATTCATTTAACACTTAGTCATTTAAATGAATAAGAAGAAATCACTAAAGTGAAGTGGCTTTATTTTTAATGACCAGATTATTCAGGAATGTGTCCAAAATGGGTAAAGATCAAATGGGTTTTTGTTCATACAGTAGCCGTTTCATTAATTTTATTTTTTTCAGATTTTCAAATTGATAATATTACGCTTTATTGCTTAAAGGGATAGTTCACCCCAAAAAAAGAAATTCTGTCATTTACTCACCCTCAGGTTGTTTCAAACCTATATACATTTTTTTTTTGTTAAACACAAAGAAAGATATTTGTAAGAATGTTAGCAATTTGCAGTATATCATCCACTATCATAGTATGGAAAAATGAACACAAAGTTAGATAGTTTGAAGAATTTAGCAACTAAACAGTTCTGGTGCACCTTTGACTACCATTTTTGTTTCCTACTATGGCAGTCAATGATGTCACAGAATTGAAAATCGCTAACATTCTTCCAAATATCTTTCTCCGTGTTCATCACAACAAAGTAATTTATAAAGGCATGAAATGACATAAGGGTGAGCAAATGATTACATCCTTTTCATTTTTGGTTGAACTATCACTTTAAGTGCTATTTATTGGCAGTTAGTCACACTGTCTAAAATGCATAGCCTGGTTCAATGGCAGACATTTGATAATTAAATGCTATTTTTTATTTAAAAAAAAACATTTAAACCAAAGAGGGCTACTGTGGATCATACATGTTTTATTTACGAAGGCGATTATAAAATATATCCAGGCCAAATCAACAACACTCCAGGTATAGGTGTTCATCTAAAAAACTTTGATCCTGATCATATATTTTGATTGATATTCTATCAACAGTTGTATTCCCCGAACAGTGGATCTCAAATGCTTTCATCATCTTTCTTAAATTTGACATTCTTATATTTTTTTGTTTTGTAGTCATCCTAATAAGGTTTCTTGCTTTATTTTTCAACTTTAAAATGATCCTTGGAAAGGTATATTTGGGAAGACGTGTTAAGTTTGTTTCAATGTACTTTTATCTTTAAAAACAAATTAAGCTCAAGACAGTGCTTATCCTAAAAGTCTCTGTGAACCTTATAATCACATCTAAGCTACTCCAATCAGGTCCAGAATATGTTCACTCTGAGACTCATCCTCAATGGTATATTAAGAGCAAAGTAACGTCTCAGGCCACCATATATAGTGCTATGCAGATCAAATGGAAGATTATTGACGTATTAGTTGGTCTTATAAATACACGGATGTTACAGATGGGCATTGTGAAATGTGGCTAATGCCCACGTGTTCTTGATAGCTTGGTGTTTCTTTTTTCTCTAGTATTTTTCAGTAATGTTGAAACTGTATTACTGCTCACTGGCATTCAGCTTCGACCGAGAGAATGCGTCACCACACCTATGTGTATAACAATATGTACAGTACACACGGTACTGTTTTTCAGTCTTAAAAAACATTTTATGTGGGGTTTTTTTGACTAGAAGAGGATATAAGTCATTTTGTTACCATATGGAATGTGTTGAATACAATTCTAATATAAAAATAAAACTTATTTGTGAATGATTATTTTGCTTCAATTATTGGAAATAATATTGTATTTATAGTATTGTTTATGCATATTAAAATGATTACATTTTAATGTAATGTATTTGAACAATTAAGCACTAAAGCCATGGGGTTATGTAAATGCAAGAGGCAAACTGTGCTTTTAAGGTGAACAGTTTTAATAAATTAGTCAAATTTGGTGTCCTTCTGGTTAAAGCTAAAGACACATAAAAGGTTAAAAGCTCAACCTGTTACTATTGTAAGTGATAAACATAGCAGATGGATAAGAAAATCTTCCTGTTTGAAGTGTCATCATGTACCTGTAACTTTTATGTTTTTGCTGGGATGTTGTATTAATTCATCTGACTGGAACTTACAATTTATCAATAATCTATAAGAAATATTATTTATAGAATCTAAGGATATTTACAGGATTAAACTTCATACTAATGTTACATATAGCTTTAAACAGTCCATTATTAGGCCTGTGGTGAAATATATAAGAGAGAAACAGTCGGCTAGTGTTTTACCACACACAAAGTAGTAATGACTGTTGTCATGAAACGATTTATGCCATTTTTTGCAGTCACTTCTGCAAAATGTTATGTGTAACTAGTAAATTTTATTGAACATTAAAGTTATTATTAATGAACCTAAAATATATATTTACGTGCCATTGCTATACTGCCCTCTGTGGCTGATGTGTGTTAGATCAACCTGCTGGTCTCCGATTCAATACTTATGCATTTAAGTGCAATTCAGTGCCATGCACAATTACGCTCTTCTGCGTCCACTCCCTGTTTTATGGGAGAGTCCTCACTTGTATAGTTTCACGCAGGGAGGTCATGTACTGATCCTGTTTTTGAGAAAAACTCCGTCGGGTAACAGGTAAACTGGTGTCTCTTAAGTAGTGGACGGGAATCCATGTCTCTCCTGCTGTTCGACTGTACTCATCACCCTACTCGGTATGATTTTGGTGAGTATGAAATTTCCGTATGTTACTGAGATTACTTATGTTTTTAAATGACAAAGTGTTGAATAGAGTTTGTTCAATTTTGTGAGGTGAAGGAAGAGGTGTCAGAAAGCCATATAATGGTGTCCCTTTTCAGTGACCACCCCTTGAGAGTAGATAAACTCTGTAAGTTGTATTAATCGAAGACAGTGGAGGGTGTGTGTGTGTATCTGTTGCGGGGGGGGACTGCTGGCAGACCCTGAGTGTCCTGGAATGTGCCATGGCTTGTTCTGGGGTGGGACTCCATGACCTAAGGCAATGGGATGGGTGGGTGCGACTGCATTCGCGCACACAGGGGAGAGCAAGACTGTTAACTTTCATAATTTGGGCACTTGCTCTCACCCAAACTATATGTGGGTGAACATTTGTGAGCCAATTTCTCCAGACACCCTTGTGAACTCTACCATTAGGTTTGTGTGAAGAGTGATGGTGCGCATTATTGCATGATAACAGCCTTTTACTGTATTCCCCAGAGAGGAGCAGAAGAGAGCAAAGCAGCATGGGGGAATGCTGTTTCTTTAAGAGAGAGAGAGAGAGAGAGAGAGAGAAAAGGGAGGGACCTCTTTGCCCTCCAGAAACCAGGAAGGGAATTGAGTTGATCTGCTGGTGCTTGGTTAGCGCATACAGTGCTTTGAACAGCAGGGACAGCTAAGAGAGAGGGAGAGCGAGCTCCATAGATGAGAGAAGAGGAGGGCAGAGCTAACCCATAACAAGCAACACTACGGCCATCGCAGGTGAGCTTGTTTGTCCCCCGTGCTGTCTGCCAAGGGCCTGTCGACCGAAGGGAGCAGGGCAGAGGAGGAAGGAATAAGGGAGGGGGCAGAAAGGAGAGAGAGTGTGAGGGTGGGAGGGGGCTCCAGTGCCAGTGAGAAATGATTCCTCTTTTTGTGTTCTTTTAAAACAACTGCTTTGGTTCACCATTTGCTCACTAGCGTTGTTTTAATAAACTTTATCAATTCCTTCCAGCTGCTAACTTTTGTTGTTGTTTTGAAGGCAGCCCTTAAGGGGTGTGTTCGGCCGGGAAGGGGGGTTGAAGGAGTGAAGGTAGGTAGTGTACTTGGGGAAAGGTACCAAAAATAATTTCACAGGACGAGGTGCGGAGGTACGCACTAGGGTTCAGTTTTCTTGTTTATCGTCATTCTCGTTCAGAAATGAATTGTGATCATTTGCGCACAAGCTTTATTCTCTGCATTTTGAATTATGCTGGCAGTGTTTACTATTACGATGAAACACTCTATGGAAAAAAGTGTAATTTGGGTCAAGAATGCTGAAGTTTGGGTAATGTGTGACCAAATAAAATTTTTATTTCTACCTGTTTTACACAGCTGTGTTTGGATCTCTTAATTTTTTCATATGTATAGAGCTTGGCTTTGCTCGATGACTGGTCGGCACTTTTAATACCTGGCATCCTGCTATCAATACACGGTAGTGTATAATTCAGCTCTGAATGCTTACGTTGAAGCAAGCTCAGAGATGTAGGGGTGGTAAGAGCCGGCACGTTGGGACTTGTAGTTCATAGCTGCAGCCTGATAGTAGGTATGGTAGCATTCAAGAACTCCACATCCCAGAGTGCTTTGCCTTTGGCCATACAGGAAAGGGAACAGTCGGTAGCCTATCCTAGCGGGGAGGTGTGGTGATTGAGCAGCCGGCTGGCCAATTGCAGGGGGAAGTGAAGCCAGAGCAGTGGGCTGAAAATAGAGTGGGGGAGTTGGTAGGTGTCTGCCTGTGTGGGATCAGGCAAGGGCTTGCCTGTGTAACCAGGGCTGCTCGGAAGTTTCCTGTCTGCAATTGCTCCGGACCAGGACCCTGCCATTACAGAGGCAGACAAGCAAGCAGGCAGGCAGGCAGGGGAAGACTGAGCTGTCCCAGAGAGAAGTCAAATTCTGTCCAGCCGGTAAGCGCTTCAAATGCACTCTCACTCTCTCTGGTGTCTGAGAATGGAAAAGCAGGCTAGATGAGAAATAATAGAATCTTAAGAGGGGGCTTGATTTGAGTTCGGAGCACTTGACCCACTTACTGATGGCATGGAGAAGGAAACGAAGCCTTGTTGTGTTAAGGTATGGCTTGGCGAGGTTCTGTCTGGTGAGTTTTGCTTTTTTCGAGTACTTATTTTCCTGACCTATGTCATCATTTCGAAGTTTTGCCTGATCCGACCTGTTTAAATCCAAAGTTTCGTTCACAAACAAGGTTTTTTTAAGCGAATGCAAATGAGTTTACATTTTTTTAAGTTTAGTTCCATGGTTGCTTAAAGTTTGGCTTGGCACCTCTGGTGGACTACAAAACTATTTAAACTTAGATTCACTTCAAAGACATCCTGCTCTTTCAGATCTCCAAGTATATTGGACTTAGGAAAGTTTGCCTCTTCTCTTGGCAGATCCCGTGCAGGCTGCCCTGCACTCTCATTCTTTTTATAGCTTTGCCATAATGCACAATCAAGTAGCAATGGGTCTTTTGCAGGGTCTCATGACTTGTCAAATCAGTAGCTTGGTGTGTGTCCTGGGGTTTAAAGGCGTTACAGGAAACAGCAGTGTCTCTCTCTTTTTTTATTCAAAGATGTATGCAGATCATTTCCAACCCATACTTGCTCGACTCGTTTTCACTAGTGCGGGTACAGGGAGGGCGTAAGGGGTATTTTTATTCACCAATGACGCCCAGTGTCTGAATAATGCACAGACAAGGCTCCTTGTCTCAATGGGGTGAGGCCGTTCTTTATTGTCTGTTGCTTGTTTAAGTGGCAAAGAGATTTGAACCCACCATAAACCAGTTAACCCTGTGTATAGTTAAATGACCTGCCAGGGTCATTTCAGGTGAGCATATATGATAATAAGGTATGTCACATGTCAAGCAGTGTTTTGTTTTTCTCCGTTACATAATTTTTTTGCCATTTGTTTGACTGAATACTTATAGTATGTTAAAATGTAAACATTTTTCAGAGCTGGATGTTACTGAATGTTACTTTTAAATGCCATATTTAAGCCCAATTTAAGTTAATTTAGAATTCATTTTAATGCACTTGCATGTTGTAAACATAGAATTAACAACTAAATGCATCATTAATTATATGCAAATATTTTCAGTACTCTGGAACAGTTATGTACAATAGTTGTCTCTTGAACATAAAGTATGTGTGTTTGTGTATGTGTGAAGGACTGGAGGTGTAGGGGCTGGGGGCAATATACATTTCCAGTAAATGCTTTTTGACCAAATTCAGTCAACACTAATCCCTCAGCCTTTTAGAAACACTTCAAGTTCCCTCTCTTTGAGGTTTATTTTTATTGTTCGGGGAGGCAGTGCTTGGGTGGGCAGTTATGAAGCGCTTTTTAAGTGATCGAATGAAATGATGCTAGAAGATGGGCAGTCACAAGCTAGCGTCACTATCGGTAATCAGAGAGCTCATCTCATTATTCTCTCATTGTGCTCTTTAAAAGGCCGTCTTCCCCTTGTCCTTATCTGACGAGAGTCTGTCGACACGATGAGTGAGGCCTTCTTTTCCGTTTCCTTGACAGTAATGTGAATCCAATTGCTGTAGGTTTATGCTCTCACCCCCATTCTCTATTGTGGAGCTCGACCTCCAGCAGGTGGAGGAGTCCTTGACACACTTACCTCAGTGTGATCGTTCAAAGATTAATTGTGAGGTAGAGCTGAAACAGAAATCATGGGTAGGTTGTCAGGCCGTTTTGCCTCTTCAACAAAGGCAGAAGAGAGAAGTGGAAGCTGTGGTGGACTGGTGGTGGAGTGTGCAGTGCAGTGTCTGGGAGAGCTGGTCATCTGATAACAGAGCGGGTTCTGTTACACCATCACCAGAGTCACGCAGGAAGTCTTCTTCCTCTCAACCGGCTGGGTTGCTGCAGCAGCAAAAGAGTTTCAGACATGGGCTGTGGCCTTAGCGCAAGGACACTGGAAGGGCTGGGGTAGCACCTCTGCCATTAGTCTATTTTGTTTTTGTCATGCGTTGGTTCGCTCTCTCTCCGCTATGGATCGTCCAAAAGACTTCTAGAAGCTGTGGGCAGCTCATAGACAGATGCAGGGAGTTAGGCCTGGAAAAGTTTGGTCAAACTTTGAGGGGGCGTCATGGCATTTTCACATGTGTGCTTTATCTTCCAACAAAGTCGCTGCTAGTCTAAAGGGATTGTAGGCATGTTGCTTTGAAAGATACATTTTCTGCTACACCTCCTTTACCTTTTGCCATCTACTTTGCTAATAGCTTATATGCTTTTGGAAACCAAGACCTTTGTTTTTCATGAAACTCATGAAACTAGTTTCTTTGTACTAACTTTTATCACCTTTTCAAGAGAGGTTATGCTTGGATAGGTAGTGTTCTTATTTGTCTATAGAATGCTCCAGAGACTTAAGCAAACTAAAAATGAGAGTTGTGTCCACTCACAAGTTTGCATTTGCATTACCTTTTCGAGGACATTGTGAATACAAGTCTGAGTCTGGATTTCTGGCAGCCTGCTGACATATCTCCAGTAAAACAGCCCAGCACCACAACTCCAGTTTTATCAGTTCTTTGCCCACTTCCTGCTTACTTTTTTGCAACCAATCATGCTTCTCTAACCAACGCTGGCAGGGGTGACTCATTTGCAGGACCTTGCTTAAAATCCAGTTCAATTTGGAACCAGTCATCCCCTCTCCATACTATTTACGATTATCTGGTAATACCCTCTCGGCTTTGACCTTGAACCCTGTCAACCTGTGGTGACTACCCTTCCCTTTTACACAATAACAGTGCATATTAAGTGGACATGTATGTTGAGAGGTGCACTCTTGTGCTCAGATGTTAATCCATGGAGAAACTACAGGCAGTGGCTATACTGAAAACTAAATTAGTAGAAACACACTAGTGTTTCCACAAAAGGTTGCTGTTTATTTTGATTTATGTCATGTGTGTACTAGATGCGTGTACAAGTGCTTGTCTTTCAGGTTTCATTTTGAGGTGTCTGCTTTCAGTCTGTGTAAGCATGTAGATTTAATGTTTGATGTCCTCCTCTGGATAAGCAGTGCTTCACAGTTTGTTGAGGAGTGAAGCGGTTGATTTCTAAGAACCTAATCACCAAACACATTAAATACCCTTGAAACCGTTTGATTGACATTAGATGCCTCATGATTCTTGTAAAACAAATGTACCATGTTGACATTGTCATGTCTAACACAACAATCGCTTAAAATCAACAGTTAACTGGGCCTATTTATTTTTCAAGCTAATTTTGTTTACTTTCTTTCATTCATATCAGGTACTTTGTTAAGACAGTTTGACAGTCTTTGAGATATATTCCCGAAACCTGCTCTTCACATCGCCTGGGAGGGGCCGTTAGGACAGGGTGGGGGCCGGGGTGGGTATTCGCAGTAACTTGTGGTTTGACTTGCAAAGTAGCTGAGGCCTGTGTGTGCGGACGACAAAAGAGGTCTGGAAATGTGACGTTGGGGCCGTTGCATGGCCCCTGTCACCCAGTGCCATGAATAAGTGATGATGAATGTAGGGAGCCCTGAGAAGGTGTCAGGATCAGGTTTGTTTGCACTGTTTCCTCTTTCTTTCAGCTTTGACCTGGGTTTATTCAGGGACATTGTTGCTTTACTTGTGCCCTGATGTCACCAACAACCTGAAGTGCAGAAATCGGAATTCTGGTTTGAATGTCCTTTCCGATAACTCCCTTATATTAGCAAAAGAACCTTAGTGCCCCCTCTATGAAATTTATAAACTTTTGATTTTATTATACTTTACAATTTACCTTATTTCATGAGTTACTTGTCTCACACTGAAACTAGTCTTTACAATGTCTTATTTAAATTATCTGCAGTAAAACAATGAGATATATATAGCCTATGTTTGTCAAGCAGATGAGGATCGAAAGAAAGACAAAAAGAAAACTGTGGTATCAAGGCTTGGCTTGGTGCTCATCGTGTGGCTCAAAGGTGAAGGAAGAGACAGAGAGAGAAGGGCTTAAGCCATTGGCTTACAGGCATTACCAACTTAAACAAGTCAAGACGTGGTCCAGCGGGGGGGACTATTATTGGAATTGCTTCACTGAGGTGTGCTATATAGGAGTGTGTAGTCTGTATGTGCCCTAGTTTATAACATTTCCATCATTACAACCAGAACTGTCTTGCTATATGTACTAAGCGAGATAAAGTATGACAGCAATGCACATGAGATGGGTTAAAATGTCACCCACAGATAATAATGAAAGTTAGACTGGCAGTGTGGGTTGGTTTGTTTGCTGCCTGCTGCTGTTTCACCTTCCCACTACTTTTCTAGTGCAACACCAATAGTGACCTGACTTTGTGTCAGCTAGCTTGGTGTGGAAGAAGGCAGTTTATTGACAGCCAGTTGGCAGTCAGGTTGAGCAGGTCTTGCATACATACGAAGGGGCTTGATCTGAAGGAATGTCATTTCAATGCATTGCTCTTATTGAGTATAATCCCCCCTTGCCTCACCCCCTGCTGGGTCACACTAGCAGATGGAGGGGCGGGGGGTAGTTAGGCTGTTGGGCTTTCGTGTGCGAGCGTGTTTTCCAATGGACAAATCATGAAGAGCTGCTTTCCAAAAGCCCCCCTCCCTCTACCCTTGCCTTTACTGCAGTCGATCGTTTTAATCTCCCCCCACACGTGATCAAGGGTACAGGCCTTTCCTGAAACTTGGCACACAGTGCAGGGTGGGGTAACCGGCTCAGACCGGATTGACAACCTCCCTATTTAATACTGTTCCCTTGCAGCCCTACGTGTGTCCTCCTACTCTAACTCCCAGTCCTCTAATGTTTTTTTCCCCACTCAGGTCTGTAGCTGGCAACCCCCCACCCCCTTCCTCTTTAGCCAACTGACACACCGAATGCACATGCCCAGCCCTACTCCACGCACCATGCATTCCCCCCAGCAAAGTAGCACTATACAGAATCTCCTTCCCCGATGCCATCATGCCAGAATGCTTTCCACCCTCTGACGCGCTGTTTCAGTTAGATTGAGTCAACACCCTGAACTGATTGCTGTAAGGTATAAGGCGCTTCAGTTTTGCATGTTAAAGTCACATCAACAAAGATGTAAAAATAATAGCAGCTTTTTCACAGCATCACAAGGTGTTATACACAACCGTTGAATTGTGGGGTTTGCGTTTTTCAGTTTGACAGTCATTAAGAAACTTTTCCTGTTTTCCAACTAGGCATATTTAAAGCAACTTTCAGTCATACATTTTTTTTAAAGTATCAAGAAAGCAACTAGAAACAGGAACTGAGTGTTATCTATGTGTTTTATATGTGTGTGTATGTGTTCTGAAACGTATTGTTATATTTACAGCTTGTACCCTTATTCTTATTCTAGCTCATTTCACCTAGTTTCTTCTTGAGAAACGCTGTGAAATATTTGTGTTTACTAACACATTGTGTATTTACTGTCATTTATGTTATTACAATAATTAAACATCTGCTTTAACTTCAAGCTTATATTTCTGGTTAAGATCATTGGTCTTTCGTCTCTTAGTAGCAACCGTTTGGCCTCATTTGTCTCATTTGCATACAGGACCTAGTAATCTTCCTCTAGATGGTAATAAAGTAAAAATGCAAAAGTACTACCTCAAAATGTGTTTTTTATGTAGCGATTAATTCATTATATATTTTTTAATAATTTGTTTATTATAGCCATTGATTAATATGGCCATAATAATTTAAACCTAATTTATGAAATATTGAAATCAATAAAATGTAAATTTTTAGACAGGCAGACGGGCAGACGGCAGGACGGACGGACGAGAGGCGGCTGCGATTGGCGGCTCGGCGGCAGGCTGGTGGAAAATGTCGTCGGGAGCTGGTGGGCGGGGAAGACGGCAGGGGAGGACCTGCGCTAGTGCGGGCGAGGTTGAAGAAGGCCCAGTCGGTATCCCTTTTCCCGAGCACAGTGCTGACCTGCTGGGCAGTCTCAACCGACAACGGCTAAGCGGGCTGCTGTGTGATGTACTGCTAGTGGCCCAGGAGGGAGAATTCCCTGCCCACCGCTCCGTGTTGGCTTCCTGTAGCACCTACTTCCACAAGCTTTTCACCTCGGGTCTGGCTGCTGACCGTCAGAAAGTCTATACGCTGGACTTTGTGCGCCCTGAGACGCTGGCTGCCCTCCTGGACTTTGCCTACACGGCCACACTCACAGTCAGCCGCAACAGTGTTGTTGACATCCTAAGTGCTGCCCGTGTGCTGGAGATCTCACCCATCCAAGAAGTCTGCACACACCTGCTGGACACCAAAGTGCTCTCCCCGCCGGTGGGTTATCTATAAATTGTATTTTAAAAATGTATTGCAAAAACATTTGGAAATTAATTGTTATGGTAAATATCCCTTAACTGTCTGCAGGCGGGCAGTGAGCAAGAAGACGACGAGGAAGAGGAGCGAAAAAAAAATGGAAAAGAGCAGGGCATCCGGCTGCGTGCCCGGGAGTACCTGGAATATTTCCAGAGGGGGGCACAATGGGGTAGCAGCTGCAGCACGCCAGAGCTCAGGGACCTGCCCGCACACCTGCACTTTAGCCAACGGAACGGCGCTGACAGCAATGGAATGCCCACCGGCCCTGCTGACTACTACTCGCCACTTGCCCAGGCCCTAGCGCAACCACCTCACGATCCCGAAGATGACGATGTCGACGAGGAGCGCCAGAATGGAGCTCGAGGAAAAGGTGCTGAAGCTTTGATGTCCTTTTATGCTCCTACTCACAATGGACATTTCTACCTCCATCAGGCAGAGCCCAAATCCGAGAGAGAGGTGGAAGTGCCAGGGGAGCGGGAGCAAGGCTCAGCAAGTGCTTTGCTACAACAGATGATGGACTCCTTGCAGCAAAAAAGAGAGCAGGCCGTAGCTGGTGTGGGCGAGGAGGACAGGCCGGAGAATGAAGAGCCGGACGTGGAGTTTTACTTGAAGTACTTTAATAGTGCACAGCAAGAGGAGATCACCAGTTCCCCCATGTCACCAAGTCTGCTACCAATGTGGTCCATGAGGGGCAGCGGAGGTGGGAACCAAACAAGGGGAGGGAGTAACAGTGGAGAGAGGAAGATGCGCTCCAAGGCTTTCCAGAAGTGCCCCATCTGCTCCAAGGTCATCCAGGGTGCTGGCAAGCTTCCACGGCACATCCGTACACACACGGGAGAAAAGCCCTATGAATGCGCTATCTGCAAAGTGAGATTCACAAGGTAATTTGTTGACTTTTTATATTTGTAGTGTTTATGCATGCAAACATCCTTTAATTTTCGTACAAAACCTGCTAATCAAAAACTAAGATAAGTATTTAATTTGTTAGGTATTCAGTATACCAAAGTAAGGACCGAGCGCAATAAAAAAAGTGTTTTTTGTTGACTGAAAGACTGCATGACAAAGTCCTGGAATTTTAACAAGGGGGTCCAATAAAAGTGGGTTGTGGTAGCACCGCTTATTTGACTGTTATCAGAGACAAGGCTGTTATAAAACTCTCCCTGCCAATACTGAAAGGGATTACAGCGTGGTGCCCTATCTACGCTAGCGAGTCAGCCGAACTTGTGACCCTGTGTGCTACGTTAATTATTGCCCCTGGCACATACAGCCCCTTGTTCAGAAAACTAGCTGATCGAAACTGCTGTGCTACAAGACTGAAGCTCAGCTAGGAAGCTGCTAGCGTGTTTTGCTCTGCCCTTAAGGGCATCACCTCTTCCATGAAACCATTGCCCTAATGAATTAATCAGGGGACAAGCATCGGAAATAGACACTGCACTGAAAATATCCGGCACGCTATTTGCGAAGGGATGGGTCTAAATTTGCCTTCTAAATACGCCACCTATTGGGAAGGGGTACTGTAATCTTAATCCTGTTAGTTCAGGGTTAAGAGTGCACCTCACTCACACTGCAATAAATCAATCCGGTCTTTTAAATAATTCATTTGTCTGTGCCCAACTCTGTTACATTGCTTGCATGTGTGTCAACACATTGGTTTATAACTTGTACGTATGGTGTACCTTTTCCGTAAAGGCAGCTGAGAAATTAAGGGAAGGTGGGAAATTTATAAATGAGAGAATCTTAAGGTGCATAAATATGGGTGAAATACAAGCGGCCTCGTGTTTACGTCTCAGATGTGTGTCTACATGTGTGTGAACAAGCAGAAACCGTGAACAGTTCCAGACAGGTCAACCATCCTACTTTTTTTAGCCGTACTCTGCCCTGGTCACAAGCTCAGGGGAGGGATGGCGAGGAGTAAACCGAGAGCGGAGCCTTACAACAGAAGGCCTTGTATTTGACACCACACCACATAACTATGCCATCTCTTGTTATAGAAAGCTTACTCTTTAACCATTAAGACTTATTAAGACTAGTTTGCTCGGGTTTGGAAAATAATCTGAATTTGCAAATGTTGATACTGAATAGTTTCAATGCTGCTTTATTATGGAACTAAAGGATCATAAAGGTTGAACCACATTCTTTTAAACCTGTTCCTCAACCCAGCACACCTTTAGATTGTTGGTCTTACATTGGTTGTTTCCCATAAACGTTGTCCTGAATTGAACTTGGTTGCCAATGAAAATGACAGGTTTTACTGGTAAAACAAGGGGCCTTGTCCTCTTATAAAACTTCTCCCCTTTTGGGAGACTCAGGGTCCACTATGATTCTGAACTGAACATTGAGCCCTTTAGTGTCTCATTGGCCTAAAAAGAAATGATGGCGATAAAGCTGTTAGCTTTATTACTCTCTTTCCTCATACGACCTTGGGTGCTTTCAGTGCAGAACAAATGATAAATAAACTTGGCTTTGCTCCTGAAAGTAAAGATAAGGAGGTCAGGCTCTTTTTGAGAATACATGTTGTCTCTGCTGTGTAAAAACACACAATTTTTTAATGTATCCACTTAGGTTTTCCTTATGTAATGTGTAATGTAACCTCTTTACCTCTGCATCTTGTAATTCAACATCAGGCCAGAGTTTGTGACTCATCCCAACATCATAGGTATTAACAGTCTGTCTTGGACATCAAAAAATGTGGAAATTTAAATAGGTGTACTAAATTAAATATCAGTTCAGTGTATCATGCTATTGTTTCGCTAATCTTTTAATCCCAAATTGTTAGTGAATCTTTTAATGTGTATTCACTTAATAATTCTCACAAAACTGCTGGTTTAAAGTTTTTTTGGCTCTTTTCTAGGCAGGACAAACTGAAGGTTCACATGCGCAAGCATACAGGAGAGAAGCCTTACCTGTGTACCCAGTGTGGCGCAGCCTTTGCCCACAACTACGACCTGAAGAATCACATGCGTGTGCACACAGGCTTGCGTCCCTACCAGTGCTCCAGCTGTTATAAAACCTTTGTGCGCTCGGACCACCTCCATCGTCATCTCAAGAAAGACGGCTGCAACGGAATCCCTTCCCGACGTGGCCGCAAGCCACGCATACGAGATCCCGAGCTCTTAGAAGGTCCTCTGGAACTCCATGGCCCAGAAGCGGACAGCGAGAGAGGGCGACGGCACCCAGATGGGGGCAGCGGAATGTCAGTCATGGAGGAAAATCATGGTAGTCACACGCACAGTCCGGTTCCTGATGGGGAAGGTAGTCAAGATTTGAGCCTGGGACAAAGGGACTCCACGACTACGTAAACCAAACTTTATCAGAGAGGGCTTTACTCGAAAACCAGAGGGAGAATTCAGTGGAAAAAATAAGAAAAAAATTAACTAAAAACTACATGGTCCTCTTTAAAAAAACAAATCAGGGTGTCACGCAAATCTAATCTCTTAGTTTCTTTTTCCTGTTTTTTAGCTTTCGCATTCCATATAGAAACTTAACCACCGAGTTACTGGTCTGTCAAAAGAGCAAAGAGCATTTAAAATCACTTACCCGCGCAGCCACCATCTTTCTGGGGGTTTTTTGTTGGTCTTTTTTGTAACGTTGCCCATGTGTGTACGAGAAAAAGCTACTATGCAGTTGAAACAAGTTCATCTCCAGGTTGCATCTGCAAGACCTTGACTTCAAAAAGTAAGGTGTCAAAGACCAGGCTGGCTGCTGGATCAACAGGTTAGCTACGAATGGTCGAAGATGTGTTCAAGGCAACCTCTTTTTCTAATGCAACATGTACATACACTATGAGAGATTATATTGTTTTAGATTGCAAAATATGCAATACTCTGATGCAGCACCTTTTTTCGCTAAATGTTCCACAAAGAATCACTCCGTGTCTACAAGGGACGCGGCATGACGTGACAAGAGACAATAGAACGCATTGGAACCCATTATATTTTAAAATGTTGTCCTCGCCGGACGCGGCGCAACGCGACAATCCCATTTGAACAAGCTGTGTGTAGCATCGCGCCCGGTGTAGACACGGTGTCAGACAGGGGTTTGATTTAAAGTGTTACTTTCTCTATAAAAGTTTCTTTTGTTTTTGAGAATTCATCTTTATGGGGTTTTAATGGTTAACTTTTAAGTTAAATCCACATTCAGATCCTCATAAAAAAAAATTTTTGGCAGGAAGAGGATAAGAGAAGGGATGAGGTCCTGTGTTTCTAAAGCACTACCTTCATCCGATCGCCACTGGGCACAATCATGTTAAATCTTACCTCTCACAGGCCTGCGTTTCCTTCTTGGCAGTCTTACTTGCATTATAGGTCTTATATTGGGGATTGTCTTAATATTTTTATGTTATTGATGTTTTTTTTGTTCATTCTTTTGGGTACTTGACACTTTACATTTGTATACGTGTGTATATATTGGGTTGTAATGTTATGAGACCCTTCATAAGATATATATTTCACGTTGATAGGGATACAGCTTCCTTAGCTTCACTCCAGGTTTCTCAATGGGTTGTGTTTGCGGGTGGGATACGCTTTGTGACCTTTTAGAGAATTATAAATGAGAAACCATTTTTCCTAAACTGCACTTAATGGAACCCTGAAGTTTCCACCTAAAGTATGAATTGTGATAAATGTGCTACAGTTTGAATGCTTCAGCAGATGAGAGAAACCGTATGCAATGGTGGAATGAGGCAGCCACTGTTATACAAACAGCTGGTTAACAAGCTAAGCAGGGAATCTTATATTTGTATGTTTGTTTTATTGGCAAACGAGAGAGATGAGCACCTTTTAATGCATTTGCACAGCTTTAACTAAAGATATCAGAGATAGAGAAATATCTATTTAAGAAGGCCGTTTGGGTTGGGATACGAAGTGCATATTCAATTTCTTTGCCCAAGGGACCATAGACAAGAAAAGCGATGAGGTGAGCAATAAATTTATGTCCAACATGGAAGTTTGAATAAGCACACAGCTGTAGCGGAGTTAAGGGGGGGGCGGGACCGTTTTTAGCACTTGAAACATGAACATCGTTAATTAATGCATTTTATATAAAAAAAATCTTGATTATTAGAAAATCTAGTAGAGGGTGTCCTAATGACAGAGACTTATACCATTAAGTAATATGTGCTTCCTTGTGCTGGTTAGAAAGGGTGCAGCAACAGCTTTCAGCTGTTTTAGAGCGAGAGGGGTCTGGAGCATCATCAGGCAGGTTTTGTGGGCATGTCAAGACAGGCTCTGCCAAAAAGTAGGTGCTTTGGTTATATTAGTACATAAACCAGGACGAGACTTGTATTAAACACTCTTTTGTTGCTGATAAAGTCAGATCCTAATTGCTGGTTATTTTCTATCGTTGCCGGGGTACTAGCCCATTCAGTGGGTTAAGAGACGCAATTTTGTTTTCATGGCGAATGCAGTTTTCGGTATCGTACCTACGGCGGTGCTGTACCCTTGTCTTGTGCACCTTAATATGAAAGAAGCAAGATTTGAATGCACTTTGTTCCTGAGAAGGGCACTTTTTAGTTAAAAACGGGTACTTAGAAACAAAAAATTAAATGCGCTAAAGAACGGCCCATTCGAATGGTGATGCTCAGCTTGTTCTGTTTTTGTTCATTTTTATTTGTTTTTTGGCTTGTTCATGTTTGACATCGAGCTGCCAAAACGGTGCACACAGTCACTCGAGAAAAGAAGAGGCAGGGTGAACATATTGTGTTGTCTGAAAATGTTGGTTGATATGATGTTAGCATAAAAAAAGTAAATACCCTAAGAAATGTATTAATAAGCCTAATGACTAATTGCACTTAAAGTTGATACAAATATTAAAAGTTCTCTATTTGGTCTTAATACAGAGAAGAGTGACAAGAAACGTGGCTGTATGCAAGATGCAAGTGGCTGTATGCTCAGGGTTTTAACTTCAGCCATGTACTTTGTTTAAAATCATTACTTGTCAATCAGTGCATTGCGGCCCCTGAAAATACGCCCACGTTCTGTTGTTCACCTTAGCTTGGAAAGATTTGAGAGTTTGAAAGGTTTGTGTGACTGGATGATGTAGAAGCTGGAAATTCCAGTGTGTGTTGTTTAATACCCCAAAACACGTCTACTTGGGTTTATGTGGTAACACATTGACCTAGGGCATCGCCTGTAGACTTGCAACCTGCGATACACCAATACGAACTAGCTTTTTTAAAAATCTTTGAGGATGTTTTGTACCATTGTCACGGCCCCGAATCTATCCTCCCTCATTACAGAGGCAGCAGTTAGAGCGAAATTTGTTGGGACGAAAACATACTTGAGTTCCCTTGATATTGATTGTTATTCCTTTTCTGTGATCTTTAGTGTGAGACTTAAATGTTAATCTTCCAATGCTTTCTTTTCAGTTTTATTGTTTAATGTGTCACGGCTGATTATTTGTTTTTTTCTAGCAAAGATAACGCTATCTGTGTGGGTGTGGTTTAGCAAGGAGTCAAGGTTAAATGGTGGTGGATATTGAGTGGGAGGGTATTAGGGGGTACAAAGCCTGATAGCACTGGAAATGGTGCTTTAGCTGAGAAAGAGTTTTTGCACTAAATGTCACTCATGTCCTTGGAAAAGGGGGGAGACCTTTAAGTTTCAGTAAATGCAATGAATAATCTCCACTTAACTTTCCACAATATACATCTGCGACTAACATTTTGAAAACCAATGTATGGGAATACTTGGATTACTTGAACTTTCTAGACAATTAGGTTTTTGCATCAGATGCACTTGTCTATAACAAAGTTAAATCATTTCCTAGACTAGTATAGATTAAGAGACCACAACAACCCAGAAGTAAGCTACTTGAGAACAATATTCTTAGTTTATATCCAACAGGATCAAACGTTAAGCATCTGTTTCTACAAAGCAGATGGGTGGAGTTGTTAAAGGTCTTTGTGAGTCCAGAGGGAGTCATTGGCTTTCTCTGGGGGGGCTCAATGGGTCCGAAAAGGAGTTCAGTGGCAGAGTCTTGAAGCTTAACAATTGGAGAAGGATTGTGGAGAGAATGTGCCTTAACATAACAGGAGGATTCTTCAAATGGTGGCTTCTATTCCAGCTTTCCAAATTATTCTTGAATACTTGTGTCAGATATCAAACACGGTTTTATCGTGGACGTTTATAAGAACCAAAAGACGTTCGCCAAGAGCTTGTCTAACACAACTCAACTTGTAAATACAAACTAATAATCACAGTCGTCTGCTGGGAAATGTTCATTACAGTGATGAGATTCTTTTATCTTCCATTTTGCGCTGTTTATTGCTTCCGCCCCAATGATAACTTCACTTACAGACACTAAGCAGAGAAGGTGTCACAAAACCCAATTACTGCATATGTAATATCCAAATCTTAATCTACTTTGTGTCTTTGTTTAACTTATTGGACAAAAGCATTAAAGATAACAATGACTTTAATAATCATGGAAGATAATTTGATTCAACAAATGGTTGCTTTTGTAGATGTTCTGGCTGGGCCGAGGCACAACTAGCTGAGGACACCATAATGCACGGTTAGTTTCACAGAGTTATTTTCACTTGACCCACTCCAGGAGTTGCTTGTGGGCATTGGGTACTAGTTTGCACAGTTTGGGGAGGGCAGGTGGCATTGTTTGTGCAGGTTGGGCAGGTAAACAGGTCTTAAAGGGCTTGGGAGAGCCACGTCAGGTATTGCTGTGCCATTATGTGTACCTACGGAATTATAGCCATCTAAGTCTTTGACTGCCTCAGCTGGTTATGTTTCACCGATCAAGGGGATCTTCTGGAGAGCAAATGTCAGCGTGTGTGGTCGGAGGAGGCAGGGGGATTTCAGGGGATTATGGGCCGTCATCGATGCTTCTCAGGTTAAATATCAGTCCATGTCCATTTCTGTTCTTTGGTTTTAGCTAAAATTTTGCCTTCTATGTAATCAAAGCTTTATTGTACTGAAAGTACACCAACCGAATATATATTGTGAGTTTTGAAGATATTATATCAAAAGCCAACTTACCCATGTGACCACAACACCCTCATTGTTTGCCTAATAACTGTAGATTCTTGCCTAGAAAGTCTTTTAAAAATGTTAAATTTTATGGACATGTTGTAACATTCTAGAAATGTGGGTGGATGGACTTTACAGGCTTCCAAAGGAAGCCAGAACAGCAGTGAATTGTGGGACGGAGACGGTAAAGTCTGGGGTCTTCAACAAGTCAAGGATGCATTCCATACCTTCCTCTTAACCGTAATAATTCTTAGAACGAACAGATGCTTATAGAGGAAAAGCGTGGTTTCTTACGTTTTAAAGGACTTTGTTAAAGCTTGGATTTCTTTATTCCTCTTTCCCGAATGTGCAGAGAAGGGAATGTGTTTCAGGCTTCACAAAGCCATAAAGCTGATTGCAGTTCTGTGATTGTAACAAAAAGCACTTTGCGAAAGGCCATCCAGAATATTGTGTGCTGTCTTCTTTGATTAATACTGTTGTTGTTTTATTATTGTTTTTTCTCTTGTTGATGCTTTTTTTGTTCTCATAGTGGATGTATTGATTTATTTAAATGCAAATACTACATGAAAAGAAAAGAAACTTGAATATGCGATATATTTTTGGTTGAAGTCCATTTTGAACTGCCGCCCCGTACATACCACATCTCGGTAAAGACACAGCAAAATAAGGAATGACATACATTGAAGATATCGTACATGTTGTCTTTTTTTTTCACATGAAAACCCAAATGTAATAATATAAAGACTTTCTCATGGATTTTCACTATTCTGCTTAATAGAGATAGAATTTATAAGAAAGTAGATCTAGATTATTGGCATTGTTTGGGCCTAAACAACCCAAATAATATTTATGGGCTGCAGATATTTAACTTGCAGTCCAACCTGTTGAGGCAGTCAGGTTGGAACAACATTAAACTTTTTTGCATATGGTTGAGATACAATATCTCTAATTACTTTCCTTATATGTTTTTAGATAGTAAAACTATTAGCATAATATAAATCCCACATTGTATAATGTTTTTGTTTTTTAAAGAGTGAAACTTTTTGCACCTTTCCAGAAGTTTATAAGGGACTCATTACATGCTATATTCCAAGCTTACGTCTCTTGTACATTTCATGTATGGAATCTGTACACATAATTCATCAAGCGAGTATTCAGCTGAACAGATGCAACAATTACTTTTTTCAGGCTTTCAGGGCACTTTCTAACATTTGCGTAGACTTTGGGGCGGCAGAGAAATTCCCAGTGTCTCAGGCTTGGACAGCAGAAACCCGGTTTTATTTTTTGGTTAAATCAAGTCCTGTACCTTTCCATTGTCTTTCAGTTTGTGTTGAAGCTACAGAGATGTATTGGAGAATTTGGGAGAACTTGCACTTTTGGCGATGAAAAGAATTTGTATTGTATATGAGACCACTAAATCTACATCGTCTAAATCAAACAATTCCATCTTGTTTTCCTTTTCATTTTATTTTATTCTATTTTTCTTTTTTGTTTTGTTTTTATTTTTACAAAATATATCCAAAAATGTCTGACGTTTAAAAAAATAAGACATTTCTATTAAAACAGAATGTTTACGACCTGTCTGTCTTTGTGTTTCTGTTGTTATTTCTAAACTTATTCGATTTACTGTTTTAAAATGATGTGAATGATTGTTTTACTGGAATGCTTTATGGAGAACAGAATTTTCTTGTGTATTTCTCCCTATGTCATTTTTTATAACATTTGTTATTCTTTTCTAATAATAATTTGTTTTCTTGGTTAATTAAATGGTTTACTAATAACACATTACATATTTGTGATATTTTTAGGTGTGTTTAGAGTTATGGGAAACATTATATATATATATATATATATATTTCTCATCTGTTATTAATATCAGGTACAGATAAAGGTAATAGTGTACACCAGGGGTGTCGCAAGTAAAAGGGTAACTAAGTACATAGGGCTTGCTTTGGCATGTGAGGGGCTTTAAAGTTCCTGAAATTGTGGTTATTAGTATTTTTATAATTATTTCGGGCGTTTTTGCTTTTATTTGTACAGGTACAGTGAGAGGACAGGAAACAGGGCAAGAGAGGGGTAGGGATCGTGAAAGTACCACGACGCGTCTGTGCAACTTCTCTGTGCTCCGCTAATTTTGAGAAGCTTCGTCAGACGTCTGTGTGCATGCCTCACACTAGCACAGCAGGCATGCAACAGCGAACTGCAACATAGGATGTATAAGGGAAGTGGAATGGACTCACATCCCTGCCAAAACACATTCTGTTCTGGAGATCCGTGTATTCCACTTCGGGTTTTCCATTTCCCGCTCACAGTCTGCGTTCACTGACTCCGCTCACAGTAGATGATGGGTAGTCTCATCGACAGGTAGATGAAGTACAATACACTTTACAGCTAACGTTAGTGCTTGATCCGATAAAGTATGATTTTAGTCTTTGTGTCGGAAATGTATAAGTGCAGTGGCAGTATTTTTGGAAGCCTTCTAAATGAATTAAGTTGATCCCGGTGGTCTAAATTTACACTAAAACCGCTGTTCTTAGCCTTCACAAAGATTAGGCAGGCGACTGTGAGAGTTATATTCAGCAGACAACCCAAACGGCAGGCTGCTAACTTTAAAACTATCACTTGAACACAATTTACACGGGACTACGGAACGCATGAAGGGACAAACCTCTTTTAGTTTATATCTGCGTATCAGTGAGTTCTTCTCACATTTATCCCTAATAATATATTCAACATTAAATTAAAATGATAACACGCCACAGTTTAAAAGGTAAATAAATATGTATGTAAATAAAAAGATGTGCTAGTGTATTTAGGCCTTTTTGTTTTTAAGAAAAGATGATAAGAGGGCAGCCATTTTTTCTTGACATTCTTAACTGTTTAAGAAATATTCATTTGTAATCTCAGTTACAGTCATGAAGTGGCATTATTAATACCATTTATGCAATACTAGCGTATTTTTACACTTAACAGTTTACTGTGGGTAACATAAATACATAATATAAATTCATACTGTAAATGTGTTGTTTTGTAATACACAGCCATCGTCTCTTTTAATGAAACGCAATTAAGTATAGTTAAACTTTCAATTCATGTTTAAGGGGAGACTGAGGGGATCTATTAATATTGAAGTATATCACAAATCATAAAGAAATGAGATTCAGTGCTGTCTTATAAATAAATATAACAATTTACTTGATATATAGCGTGGAGGGGCCCAACATATTGCCTTTGCACAGGGCCCCAGATTCTGTACTACACCTTGCCATGTGATAGCCTAATGTTTTTAGGTATCTGATCTGTAGTAATTTTCGTAATTCTAACAATGCTTTAGTAATATAGAAAAGGAATATCTAAAAACAATAAATGTTTTTTAAGTAATGTAAGTATAAAACATTTAAATAATGTCTGAATGTTGCACAAATGTAACGTTAACTGCGGGGTTTACTGTTCAGCGTTTTTATAATTGACACAACCGACTATTTAATATATATATTGTTTGTATGTTTTATACCAATAGTTACGGAGGAATAAACCAAGCATTTGTGCATAAATACCGTATTATGACATTTCAGACATAGGCCTATAATATAAACGTTTGGGTCTTGTATTCAGTTTCAGTCTACGTGAAATTGTTCAAGTTGTGTATAAGAGTCAAATAATTCTCACTTACCTTTTCTTAGTTACTGAACGTTTGCAGTGAAATGCAAGAACAATATTTGAGTATTGGCTAGATCGATATAAGCCTGCATTGTAAATCTATATTCAAAAACGTTAGTTGCATGGGCTCCTCGGTTTATTGATCGCGCCAATTATGAAAGTGGGCGGAGCCATGTGAACTGACGACGAGATGTGAAGAGCAATAATCTGCTGCTCGCAACGAGGTTTCCACTCGCATTATTTGAAATGTGACAAAAAATAACACATGTACGTAACATCAACTTCTAAATAAAATATATAACGTGCGTTTTCTAGTTTACCCAGTGAACGCGCTATCAAGCATGTGGATGTAATGCAGTCCATCGCCACAAGATGTCGCTACACCGCAACCGTTCTTACACCACACACTCTCCATACTTAATGTAAGTATGGAACTATGGATTTATGGAAGATATTAAAAGTATCAGGATTGTTCTTTGGGTGTTTCTTAGTCCATGTGTAATGATCGAAGCTGAATTGTGGTCGTTTCTACATGCAAATATTTTTTAATGGCCTAAACTGGGATTCGGGGTTAAGGCACTTAAGTATGGTATGAAGCATATATGCTTCAATTGTTCTCTGTATGGAAGTAGGTTACTAATAGTTGTCCTACATTTTACACTTCCTAACAACTGTTTTTTCATTGACATAATTTTTATCTCTCAGGTAAAGTGTTGTGCAGCTATGGGTTGCGTTTTTCTCTTCCATATGCCCTAGACACAGCAAAAACTGGACAAAAACTGCGAATTTGGTGATATTAATAATTAAACAGAACAGAGCGGGCGAAAGGGTTACATTGTTTTGTCACTCAGGGTGTTTTTTTCTCTTCGAACAGATTGAGTTGGAAACAGGGTCTCGGGATCAAAGAAACCCCCAAAGCAGCCTGTGGAGTTTTCGGAGATATCAGGGCCCGCTCAAAGTATTCTTGCAAAATGTGTGTGCGGAGAGAGAGAGAGAGAGAGAAAGAGAGAGACAGAGAGAGCAAGATTTCACGCTATGACAGGACTAGATAAAACCCCTGCAGATTTCTCAACAATGAACTCCAGGAGGTATGTCTCAAAGAGAAAATATGTCTTAATCGGTCTCAGTGACAGCCTATTATTACTGAAAGTCAAATGACATTAAAATCAGATCTGGATTTCGAAGCCGGTTTTTGGACTCGGCTGTCAGTCACACTTGCCAGCCACGTTTAAATTAGGAAGAAGGTAATCGTAGCATTCCGGTCTCTATTCAAGTCGGGGTATGCCGGTAACTATTCCATATGTCAATAATTTGGTGCCACTCGGGACGACCCCCCTTTCATATGTTGATTAGGGACCTTGACCTTTCACCCCTGAACCTCACATCTCCGTATAGCCAGCGCCCCCCAACCCCGTTCCGCACACGGAATGCTTTCAGAGGGCGTGCTGCAGCCCCCGAGCCTCGCCTCTGGACATCTCTGGGTCCCTGGGGACCGAGAGCGAGGTACCTTTAAACCACTGCGGCAAAAATCCCTACCAAAACTCTGCAGTCATTAATATGCAAAAATGCAAATGAGTGGGTAATTAAGAGCTGGAGCTCTCTGGAGGCTCTTTGATTGCTAATGAATTCTAATCTGCAAAGAAGGGGGAGGGGAACGAGGCAGAAAGGATGAAAGAATGAGACAAAAAAGGCAAAAATATTGGAAAGTCAGTTTCGTACATTGACGCGGGACAACGACTGAACGATACAAAGATCGAATTCATGATCCTGAGTCGTGTACCGAAAGCTTCCTGTGGGATACCTGACAGACAAACATGTGCTAGCAATGCTAACAATTGACCCTGGTTGAAATGGTAGGGCTGAATTTAAAGCCCCGAAGCACCACAGGCCCTTTGAAAGACTACACAATAGACGTTGTACTGAAAAGCGCTGAAAGTCGAGCAGTGTCGCGTGTCCTTATAACGGACATCTTGTTTTATGGTATATTGCAGCGAAGGTGCGTTCCTGAGAAAGAAAGAGAGGTCAGGTAGCATGGCTGTCTGGCAGCACCAGCTGTGTTGTGGATAGGAGATGTTATTTCATCACTTTTCCAAGCGAAAACACCCCCCCCACTCTCTCTCTCTCTCTCTCTCTCTCTCTCTCTCTCTCGCAGACACACACAAACATGCTGTTATTGTTACTGAAGTAATCCCATGACACCCACAATCTCCCTCTCCACCAATCCATTTCTCCTCCTCTCTTTCGCTCTTTTTTCTATCACATTCTGTTTCCTTGTTAGGTAAATTAATTCAATGATGACATGAGTATTGCATGCGTAAAGGGGGACCGGGGATAGTTGTCACTCTTTTAACTTCAGAAAATATTTCGGAGTTAATCTCCGTCATTGCTGCAAAAAGCAGGCCCCCTCAACAAACTATATAGGGGTAAATTGTCACATAGGACCCTGCCATTACACAGCTTAGACACAAGAGCAATTAAACACGAAACATATAAAGCAAAATAATAAACAATTATATAACTTTTTATGTATTACATTTTATTATTATAAGAATAAATAGAAAACATATGAAATTATTATAGTGTGGTTTCATCGTGTAGACTAACCAAGAGCGACAGCGAAATATATAATATTGGCATTTTGGTATATAAAACTTACAAGCATTAATCCAATGTAGAGATGTCTTGACCTTAGTGTTTAAAACCAATATAGAAACCCCTCCAAAATAAAATGTATATTCAAGTAAAAAAAATAAATGAAGGTCTCATATATATTTATTATCTAAACCTTATATCAGTGTCATCTTGTGACATGTTTTCTTTGTGGCAAGCAGTCACTCACATTGTTTTGAAGGTATTTAAATTTACCATTTGCAAAAGAACGTCTAACAAATGCTTTACAGGATTCTAAAAGAGTTAATGATCATACTGCATCTCCCTTTGTGTCACGTTTAGCTTGTGCGACCGCAGATCTGTGTGGCGGGAAGCTGGAGGTCTTGGGGTTTGTAAACAGGAAGTCTACGCGACAGACACTGTACCTGATGCGTGGGTGACAGAGCAGGGGCTGCCCGAAAATGTGCAACGCTGAGATCCAAAAATGGCAGGTGTGTCAGAGATAGGGGAGCACGTGATATAATCTTACGAGACCTTTGAGAGATTGAGTGTAAAATGGTTGGAGAAACACATAGAGGCAGTCACGTTGCTCTTATTTCGGGGGTCTTACCAGTTCTTGATGTGATGAGTGAAATCCTGTCAGGAACATGTGCAAGACATATTTCTCCATGAGATCAAAATAGAAAATTATATTTTAACAAATAAAACAAATGATGGCAATTTTCTTTCATTCATAAAATGATATTGAATCACACTAACGTGAAATACTATTGAGAATGACAACAAATTAATTCTTAAGTCTTCTATTTTTAATGAAAATGTGACAAATATGTCTTAAAGGGACAGTTCACCCAAAAATACAAATTCTGTCATCATTTTCTCACCGTTGAGTTGTTCCAAATCTACATAAATGTATTTGTTCTGATTAACCCAGAGAAAGATATTGGGAAGAATGCTTGTAAGTAAACCGTTCCACCATTGACTACCATGGTAGGAATGTTTGATTTCCTACATTCTTCAAAATATCTTCTTTTGTATTCAACAGAACAAATAACTTTATAAAGCAATTTTCCCTACTATGGTAGTCAATGGTATCCAATGACTGTTTGGTTACAAATTAAGAATTCTCCTAAATATCTTTCTCTGTGTTCATCAGAACAAAGACATTTTATACTGATTTGAAACAACCCGAGTGTGAGTAAATGAAGCCAGAACTTTCATTTTTGGGAGAAACGTTAAAACAGACATGCACATTTTGTGGCAACCTGGAAATGTTTTCATTTTGGTTTTCGGCTGTCAGTCAATTTGAGGTGAGGCATTCGGTTAGTATTGTTACTTCTACTTAACATGGTGACTGGATGGTCTTTTTCCCAGGTTGTAGGGGTACTGGAACGGTGGGCATCTACGTTTTAGTGTCCTTTGACTGGCTTCTAATCGAGCAAAGTCAGCGGGGGTCAGTTTACCTTGTGCAGGGCAAGCAAAACAGATAGATAGTCCACGCTCTGCCTTACTGCTCCCCTTCTGCTCAAATAGACCCAGAACATGGGCATCGGGCCAAAGCCATCAATCTGTGAAGGAGAGTTTCTGAAAATGCTTCCAAGGGGCTTAGACCATTATATTTAGAATGAATGTAAACGCCACCACATTACAAATATTTATTATACACAAACATTTCTACTTGTGATTGTCACAAAACATCAGGGTTTAAATCGATAGGAAAAATGGGGGGTGGTGGTGCTTCTGGGGGTTGCGGAACTTGGCCTAGTTTCATGTCTGATCACTACCGTATGCACCAAAGCACCAAAGATCTTACCCTCTGCGGCAGGTACTGCAGCACGGTGCACCCCAAACATCTGTGTGATGCGGCAGCCACGCAGGAGTTTCTTTGAAGAGCTCACATGGCTTTTAGCGATGTGAAAAGAAAGAAGTAAATCAGAGATTAGAGAGTTCGGTGGAGAGGATGAATGCATGAAAAGGTTAGGGGTTCATACTGTGCAGTGCTGTAGAGCAAGCAGAGATAAAAGGTGGGTTGTGTGCAAAGATGACCTGGAAATGGAAAACTCAGGAGATGCATGCAGCAAGAAGATTCGGGTTGAAACCGACCGACTGCAGGTGCTCGGCATAGTTAGGGTTTGCACTGATAGCATTTTGCTGCTTTGGTGTTTTTTGTTTTCGAGCGAATCTCGCAGGCACATTCATTCCCCGGTTGTCATTACCAGAATATGCTCAGATGTTTAACTTATGAGTTTTTGGTTGGGATTGTCGTTATTCTTAAAAGATGATTGTCATTAGATTCTCATTACTACAATAGAATTATCTAGAGAATTAACATAAATTAACCACCATGATATTCAAATATGTTACAATTTAAGAATATATATGTGCGTATTATTCAAGTTATTATTTCTTTACATTTATTTATTATTGAATAATAATAAAAACAGGATATCTTTTTTATCTATTAATTTACATTTACCTTTATTTCTTTTGAAGATGCTTTTATCCAAAGTGGCTTAAAATTTTACATTAAACATCATTCTTTTGCTTGATAACTTCAGCTTTGCATTTCCAATATGCGCCTTGACAAACACACATAAAATAAACTGACTAATTAAACTCCAAACAAGTGCTTTTTGAACCAATGAAAAAATAATTCATGAACGCTTATGGAAAACATGAAAATAATACTTAACGCTCTGTTAAGCTAAATAAATGCACGCTGTCACGAATCATTTCCGTACACCAATTTAATGATAATTACATGCTAATTTCATTATATAAATCAAATGGTGTGGTATAATATTATGCTAGGAAACACGACAATAGCAAAACAATAGTCTTTATTCAGACTTTATACACGGATAAATATTTTAGACGCTCACACAAACGTATGAATGATTAGCAGAAACGTGTGAAACATATGCTAATTTTATTTCTACATCTGGTGTTAATTACAGACAGAGGGCGGGAGATGGCTGGAAGGAAGATTCACCAGAATCTCTTAGATAATGAATCCTACCATGCGTGGAAACAAGATATTATACTGAACCATCGCGTTTTTTCCCCTAAATCTGCCACATTTCACGGCAGCTCTCGCCGATTTCCTGTTTACTTTATTCAGATTTCCTTCTCATGACAAATCCATTGTTCAAAAGTGATGCCTCAATCACAAAAAATCTCCATATCTTTTTGTCCCGTAATCCCTGGATGTCTTTCTAAACGGCGATGCTTCTTTCCACCAAGATTTTCTTTTGTCTGTTTTAACCCTCCTCTCTACATGACCCACTGCGTGCTCTCCATGTCAGGCCCAGCTGTTACTACAAACTACTTGGAGATCTTACAAGCCAGCTAATTTTTCTCTCGAAATCCCACTGTTCGCCGTGAACCACAACCTGACCCACGACAATTTGCTTTTACTTCAATAAGTTGAACCTTAATCGAATGATATATCGCTTGCGTCTATATAAAGCATCAAGCACAGCAATAGCAATTGCATGTGCTACCCTTTCTGTTAGTAAAGGTATGTGTTACCCAGCTGTATTCCCTTGCCATACAGCACCATTGTCCACCACACAGGGCCCTTGGGGCTAATTATTACAATTTACTGTGCCTTTTGTGATCCAAGGGAGATCCTAGTTATTATTTACTAATTTTGATTCCCCCCTGCTGTGGGGATCTAAACTGTTCATTTTGTGACCTGTGTTTTTCTCTGTCCTCTTAAATCGCAATGCTTTGTTTCTTTAAAAAAATCTATTCAGCTTTCTTTATCATAGACTTTTATGTACTACTAGAATACTAGAAATCGTGTTTATTGGTGAGAGAGTTGCAGCTTTGGTGGGTTGTTTAAAAATATATAAAGTCTCATGTCATATTAATCAATTATTTATTTCATAACATAAAATATGCACACGGAATTTTCAATACAAAACAGTACAGGCATATAATACAAAATGTGTTTTCAACATACACAGGGTTTGTAATTGTGTGCAAGTCAAAAATTGCAATTTATTAAAAAATTATATAAACTTTAATCCCTGGTTTTCGATCTCCTACATTTAATTGAGCAATTGTTTTTACTTTGATTATTCTTTGTGAATTAAGACCCCTTTGTGAATATTTTCCACTATATTCGACATGTTTGGACATCAAAACCTTGCGTTTGAGTTTTGTAAATCTTCTTGTTCGTTTACTTGGAATTTATAAAGATCTAACATCTACAACACATGCACACTGGCGCCGAAAGTGGAGCACTGCCTGGTCTTCATCTGCTCTTTCCTGCGATCATCTCTCTCTTCTTCTGGCCATGCGTCCTGGCCTCTCGTCCCATCCCCCACTACACACTCTGTTATGATCCCTGTATTCTGTGATCCTGTGCTCGGCTCTCCCCCCTCACTAGACTGGCTCTATGAATCAGCCACAGGGAGAGACTGAAGCGGTTCTCTGGTTGTGGTCGGATTCTGAGTAGAAAGCAGGTGTTCGGTAGGGGGAAAGAATTGGGGACTGATGGTTATGTAGACCAATGAATGTAGAGTTTTATTGCATGTGTTCCACGCACAAGCTTATCTTATACATTTTTTTGCGTGAGAAATATCATTTTGGGGTAAATACATTATTGTATGGGGTGGTCGCAACATAATGGTTGAACTTGAATAGTTAACACACTGTTTTAAATCAAATGAACGGATTAATGAATAATAAATAAGTTGGTTTTCTTACATATCAACAACTAATAATCACTATCAACTCAACAAACCAAAAGTGCTGAAAAATAAACAAAGCTGGTAACCTAGGTTGCTTGTAATTGTAGGAAATGAATGTCAATACGGCCAGTTACGAACACTTTTACAAACATATCTTTGAATACGTCAGTGTTGGGTGTAACTAGTTACTATTAGTTACTGTAATTGAATTACTTTTCCCTTCGTAAAGTAAAGTAAGGCATTACTGTAATTTAACTACAGTTACTTCCGATGTAATGCTTTCCTGTGGCTCAGTGGTTAGAGCATGGCGTGAGCAACGGTGCGAACCCAGGGATTGCACATACTTAGAAACAAATGTATAGTATCATGCAATGTAATTCGTTTGGGATAAAAGCGTCTGCCAAATGCGTAAACTGATGTAATTGAACTCAATACTGTGTAATGTATACAATAAAATTAAAAGCCTAACTTTAAAATGCCTGCATTAATGCATCTTTCTCGCATTTGTAATACTAACGTCAGTTAATAAGAGTACTTTATGTCGTTTTGTATTATTTATTTGAATGAATTAAGAGTCGTGTCGTTTCTATCCTTGAATGACAGGATATAGAAAGTAATTCGTAATAAGTAATTAAATACTTTTTGGAGAGAGTCATTTGTACAGTAATCTAATAACGATATTGAATATATAATTAGTAACTAGTAATTCATTACTTTTCCAGAGTAATTTACCCAACACTGGAATACGTCGAATATGTGATGCGGGCGTCGACGTTAACCAGAATAATAAAATGATGTCACGCAGGCTGTGCTCTAGCCCCTTTAGTCAGCCTCACTGAACACACAGCGTTCGTCACGAAGTGGGCCGGCCTTAAGTGAAAATATCTGCTCCTATTGGTCATCCTTACTGTCTGTCGTGTTCCTTCGCGTTCCTATTGGCTGCTAGCGTCCGGGTTTATCGCTTTATCTCTCGTCGCTTCTGTATAAATGCCGCTTACTTTTCTACGGTCAACCTCCGCCGGAAATTATAGTTCCTATTATCAATCGTTTTTTGGGGAAACCATCATCGTAACAGATACGATTAACAAACGATTAACAACTGTACCGAACGTCTCGACTAATTTTTGCGTTTTCGTTCGTAGACTTCGTCGCAAAAACTCTTGACTCTCCCGGGCTCGTGAAACTGGACACCCCTTGCGTTCGAGGCCCCTCTTTCCATGCGGAGGAATACATTGTTGCTGCTCACAATGTGGATGGTGGTGGTCAAGATGTCTACTAGAAGAATGAATTCGCCTCAATTGTAACAACATAAAGGAAGTCGTGGCGCGGGATTGTCTGGATACAGACCTGCAACATTGTATTTATGGCCTTGATGTTTTGTAGAGCGATGTCAGAGGAGGAATAAGACACGTTGTTTTGCCCTACCAACGCTTTTAATGTGCCGTGCTTCAAATTCGTCCAAGTTTTATGGTTTTTCTCTGCGAGATTCAACCTTTCTTTTTTACTACTGGATGCGAGGCATCTTATAAACAGAGGTAATGCTTTTGTGTACTGTTTTACATGATAACAAGCTCAATGTTTTGGTCTCGGGTTTAGATCCGAGAAGTCACATTAATGCACGTTGAACTTCCATCGCCCATTTAACAAGTTTTTGGGATGTCTGGTTATGGAAGTGGGGGGATGCAGACTTTTTTCTTTTTTACGTGGTGGCTGTGGTGGGAAGTCCTGCCCAGTTTTTTGTGTTGGTGGTCTTTAACCCACTTCAATTCTAACAGAAATGTCTCCTTTGTCCTTTTATCAAAGTAAGGATTAGTTTTACGGGGCGCCGACCGTGACTTGCGGGTTCCACGGAGTTTACCCGAATAGTTAAAAGCAAGAGCTGTCAGTTGAAAACGTATCTCTAAATTACAAACTCCCAAAAGTAACTTTAATTCATGTTCCATATTTGTATTCTTTTTAATTTCACGCCGCTTATAACACGTCTCGAGTACTAGTGCTTCGTATTAATACTTTTTGGTTTCCACTTTAAATGGTTTATTTAGCCACTTTGTTGCAGATTTTTGGCAGGAAATTCCTCGTGCCCCCCACCCCCACTCACTCGACTTCATCAAATTGCGAGTCCCTTGAGGAAAAGTTGACATTTTGTCGCGATACTTTTATAAACGCGAAAGGCACGCGCGCTTTATCCCCAGACATATTAGCCCGTTTCTCATAACGCGTGAATTATTAAAAAAAAATATCGACCGGACGCCTGGATCGTTTTGATAATTTTACCTCTGCTTTCAAAAGTACGCGTCCGAATTAACGTGAGATCTGTTGCCGTGGCCTATGGCTTTTGGACATGGTTAGCTATCGGAATACGATAAGTTTACAACTGTGAATAAATGTTGACATTGTTCCAGTCTGGGTAAAGCTTAAGCCTGCGTACACAAAAAGACGCGACTAAACATGAGTCGGAACATATCTAGACATAAAAAAAACGATTAAAAGTCAAGTGGACTTTTTTTGGTGGCATTTCATTCGTAACGGCAATTTATTCTCGGGCCAATTATTTGGCGGTTTGCGGTGAACCCTGTTGCGCTCGCTTACCGCTGACCGCGAATGTAAAGGCACTGAATTAAAATACAATTTTATTGCGGAAAATGCGTTTTAAGTGCGTATGTTATTTTTTCCGACCGTTTTTTATCTTTATCGCGTGCATGATGTGAGCTGTTACCGTGGCCTTCACCTCTTACGACGACCCGTGTCGTTCATATCAGTTAAATGCTCGACGTTTTTGCTTTTCTCACCTTGTACGTGAAAAGATATGGTTTCACCGAAGGGAAAAAATATATTTTTGAACGCGTGTCTCGAGTTGGAGGCAGATTCGGGCCCCGTGTTATCTTACTTGTCTTTCCACCGAGGGGGCACTTTCCATTAGTTTTTATTTGGCTCTTTTTGTTGGCGTCAAGAAACCATTTCGAGGACAAATATGTTCTCGCAAGGTGTAATAACACGTATATTTTAGTTACTGGCTCCTAATGGCGTTATAATCAACTGTTGAAAGAAATGAATGGCTGGTAAATATAGGAGACCGCAAAAGCACACCACCTGTTGGCATGCAGCAGCATATAAGACCCCTCACCAAAGTTTCTCCTTTATTGCAATGGAGGGCGAAAAAGAGCCTTTTTTGGCTTGTTTAAATAAATCCATGTTCGATGGTCTCCTTTTATGCAAATCGTTTGGGCCGTGATAACTATAACTCATGGACCTGATATAGATGTACAAGTTAAGGATATAGATTTGCATGTTCCATGTAGTGATATGGTTTCAGGGAAACTGATTGACTTTCGTTGGCGATTCTTTGTTTCATTGCTGTTCTTCTGTTGCATAACAAAACTATTACGAATGGGAATGATCAATATGTCATCTGAGCATAATTTGGTTTAGTACAAATAAACAAGGACTTGCTTTCTAAACAGTGTGCTGTCTTTACAGATAACCTGTTAATGATAAACCAAAAGATCTCAGTTGGTCTACATTTTGTAACACCCATTCAAAATAGTTTGTAATGAAGTAAATGAACATATGTTATATTCAGATGATCGTTTTCCACCTTCTATGTAATGTAAGTCATACAGGACTAACAGAAGTGTGTAAACGGGACAGGTTGTCCTCAGATAAATTAATTGTCAGTTTAAGATTGGATTTCGGTGTAGTGATAATAACTTGGCAGTGGTATTTCCTGAAGCATCCTTACAGGGACATTGCGCCCAAAAATTAAAAATCTGTCATAATTTGCTCACCATCTAGTTGTTCCTTCAAACCCTGTATAAATTACTTCGTTCTGTTAGACATTAAGGACAATATTTGGAAGAATGACTGGGACATCATTGACTAGTACTACCATAGTAGGAAAAATTAAAATGGTAGTCAATGGTGCGCCAGTACTGTTTGCTTTCCTGCATTCTTCCAAATATCGTTCTTTGTGTTCAACAGAACAAAGAATTGTATACAGGATTGGGACAACTTGAGGGTGAGTAAATGGTGACATCATTTTTGGGTGAACTACCCTTTAAATAATGGTAGTTAATTCAATCGAATGTGTGTTAACAAAACAATCTTTTGTCATTTGAGATTCGAAATAAGGGTCTTCGAGGAGTTTAAAAAGCACAGTGACCTGAATATTTGTGGGGGACATGCCCCTGTAGTGTACATGGTGGTTGCGCCATATGGTTTGGTTTTGTAAGGCAACACAATTATTATTGAATGTACTTCGATTATTGTTTATGTTTCGTTTTTGATGTGTGTCATTCACACAGTGTAGTTGTGCATCTAGCTGCTATTCTACACAAGGACACATTTTTTTCGCTTCTCTGGTTTAGATGGCTCGACTCAGCTGTGTCTCTGTGTTTCTCCTTTAGGGTTCTTTAAAGACAGAGGGGTATGACCGAGCCACAGCAGAGAATGACCACGGTTGGAACAGATAAGGAACTCAACGACCTGTTAGATTTTAGTGCGGTAAGAACCAGAGTAAGGTTACTATTAGGTTATTTCCATTAGATATGAAGCCAAAAATCTCTTAAGAAAATCATTTGAATTTTTCGTCCTGAATCTGACCTCAAGGAGGTTTTTTTGCCGTTATGTCAGTTTTCTGTTTCCTCTGCCCATATTGGAACTCATGACAGCCATATTGATTCTATTGATTGTATGAGAGAGTTGTTGGTGGCTATAAACATTTTAATGGGTCATTTAATTCCATGCTGTCCCACGACTAGGCCTAAAGATGTACGGTTTGATGGCCATTGCTCAAGAATTTGAGGGGTTTAACTGTATGGGACTTCTTTTTAGAACATCTTAAATCCTGAAACCATTGCTCATTACTCTGATTTTAATGTCCTGCCATAAATATTCTGGTAATCCTCCTCTCTTTATTTTTTCTCATTTCATTTGTTGTTAAAAAGTCTTCTGGGCAGTCATGCCGCTCTGCATAGCATTAAAAAGTAGCAAATGTAAAATGTTAATCACTCAATTCAGTGAATAGTTCGAACCGTGCTTAATTTATTGCGTTGGAAAGTTGCCATCAACTGGAGCAGCAAATCAATTGAGACAATACATTGATAATCAGATGTGCCACACCAAATGAATTAGAATCTCACAACTCATTACATATTCTTGATGGTTTATTTAGTCAGCATATAGCCGTGAACCTTACTGGTGTTGTGAAAGACACCTCGCATTGTTAAACCGACTACCACACCAGAAAGTCCCTTCCGTGCACCATGCACTCTTTGCACTTCAAAAACAAAGATGCATCATCCGTCCGTGTAAACGGGTCCTTTTCAACCCAGAGATATATGTTATTGGGTTGTATGATCAAAATGACAGGTCCTTTAATGTAAACTGCGGAGTTGATGTTACATATCGTAATTCCGCAGTAATGGTTTCATAAAATCTAGATGCTGTTGGCTGTCTGCGAGCGCCTGTTGAAACAAGCTGTGCCATATAATCCACGCCATGCTTAAAGTCTGCATCTCTGTCTCTTTGCTTTGCCGTAGATGTTTGCACCCCCTGTGGCCAATGGGAAGAACAGGCCAACCACACTCGCCAGCAGTCAATTTGGTGGTTCAGGTAAGCCTTCAGAACTAAATGCATTACTTTCATATCAAGGTTTGTTTGGACAGAAATGTCCCATGTAATACCTTAATTTGCCATGTTTCTAAAAAAACATTATTATGAGCTGAAAGGGGGTTCTTTAGGGGAATTATGGGGGTGTTTAGAGCAGTTGCTAAGTGCTCGCTCATCTCAACAGAGAAAAAGGACATGCCACTTCTTGTTTCCTAAACCCCCTCTTTTATGAATATACCTTCAGAGTATCCCGAGTCAAAGCTCGGGGCAGTTCGGATCTCTTTGAACTGGCTGCGGAGTTCAAAAGCACCTATTGCACAAACTTGTAGGAGTTTACGTCGTAAAAACTTTGTTAGGTCGAGAAGAGCCTTTACTTGTTTTTGGTTTTATACATTTGAAGTATGTTTTAGTGTGTGCGTAGTTTAGATATTTATTGTTCATATTCATCATTAACTCTTGAATTGTTTAAAAATCTTGAAATATTAATAGCATATTGTTAACTACAAAGTTTGTTAATTTGTTTCTTTAATAACCAGTTGCACAAACTTCTTTCAAATGTTACTTTTGCCACCCATTGTTTGCTGGCGTTGGTTCCATTTATACGATCAGAGGTCCTTTAAGAAGTTCTCCAGGGCTTGAACTTCCAGTGTATTTGAGTCTTTTTAGTCCGCTCGTCTGTCTCCAATCGACACTCCAAACATTACTCCGAACAAGAACAATCTGAGAACAAAGACTTCAATGAAGGCCTTACGGTCTCCAAACGATTCCCCCACCCCACGGCGTAAAACACTCCTCCCCCCACACAAGAAAACACTTTCTCCCCCTGCCAACTGACAGGAAATGGACCCACTCTGAAACAAAGCTCTCTCATACCTCCCACCACCCCGCAGGAGGCCTGCATGAAAACAGCGAAAGAAACATTGTGAAAGATCACCAGCTCCACTCTCGGCCTGTGACGGGCCGAAGTGCGATTACATAGCGGGGTTGAGCTAACGTCTCAGTTTGAGATTTTTATTGCGAGAGCCACCTGACACCGAGATGACCCTCGACTCTTAAATCTGTCACTTGTGAGACTCTGGTAGAAGATCCCAACATCAGTCAACATTAGCTTCACCCTATGAACTCGGTATAACAGGATATGACACGTTCTCGGAATCACTGTTGAAAAACAAGAGTGTAAGGGACCGTTCTACAATGGTATTTCATTGAAGGAATGTTTTGAGGTTTCAGTTATGTTAAGCTATATCGGTTGCATTTTGGCTCATCTTTCAAGATGTAAAGCTCATATTTTAAAAAAGCACTTGAAGTGTTGTGAACTTAAAAAATTTGATGAATTTGAAGTTAATCGAAAGTTATCTTGCGTTGTCATGCTAGTTGAAAATATTAATTGTGCCAATTATTGGAAACTTATTTCTGTAGACGCAGTGTGGCTTTCTTGGAGAATACAATGCGACTTGTGTTTTGAGTTAATCATCACATTTCCCAACAATATGCATCCAAACAATCCTCCATCTGCGCGAGCTGTCATTCTCACTCTTGCACCGCCTGTATCATGGCACCCAATATAGCAATCTTCAAGAGCTTCTATTGCCTCTCATGAGCTGCAAACTGAAAATCCAGAAATTATCTTCAGAGGAAGCTTTGGCCTTCAATAGTGCATCTGTTCCCCAAAACAAAAGTGCTCCGAAGGGTGCTAATTGCATTAAGCCATCTCCTCCCCCCTTCTTGGGTATAGCGGAGGTGATCGCGAGAGCTTCTCTACGTGTCCTCTCGCTCACCTCCGCAGCTGCCCAACCCGTCACCCACTGTTGATAGCGTTAGGACAGGACAGAGCCCATTTCCCCCTGGTCGCTCCCATATAGGTTTGAAATGAGTGTGAGTAAATGATGAAAGAATTTGAGTTTTTTAGTGAACTTTCACTTTAAATCACAACTTTTGGCGTTCTAATGCTAGATTTAAGCTTATGTATAGCTGTCTTAAGTGAAAGAGTATAAAAGAAAATATAATTTGTCAGCACAGGAAATAGAAGCAGTTCGTGCATCACTGCATGTCCAATATTTTTCTTGAATTGCTTTTTTAATGCATTTTATCAACAAGTAATGTTTTCTTCAAGGCTAAATCACATTGTATCCTCAAAGAAAGCAGCATTGTGTCTACATAACAAAATTTGTCAGGAAGGCACCAGTTCAGTTTGCTCATATGACAATTCATAGAAAACCCACGATTGTAACAGCCCCACTGACAAATCCAATCCAAAACCCGTGTTAAAATCGTATATAGTCCATCTGAATCCTTCTGCCACTTCATTTTCTCCACATAAGTTCATTCTGTCGGAGAGATTCTTTGACTCACTCACTCAGTGCCCACTTCATTTCCCATGCTGCATGCGTGGGCTCCATAGATCACGGCTGTCAGCGTGGATGTCGCTATTTGCTCTGCTTTGTTAGCTTCATCACTCATGCTCGGCGTTCAGTGGCTGCTCTGGCTGAGACCCCCTCTTCTCTCACACATTTTTAATTAGACCTCGGAAAAAAATCAAAAGGAGAATATGAATATTCATAAACCAACCGCATTAATATGCACAATTATGCAAATCAGCGTGCAATTAAGCCATGTGTCTTTGGAGAGCTTTGCATTAAGGCATAACACAGGAGGGAGAGGGGAATGCTTTATGAGAAATTTCTGCTCCGGTACACTTCCCGCAATAACCTTTGAAAAAGAAAAACAATGTTACTACAAATATATCGTAGTGATGACGTTTTTATGGACATCCCATATCCTGTAAGCGGTGAACTACAACCTCTGTTCTCTTCGTGCATCTACTCCCAATTATACAATGATGCTAATTTAGCAAATCTTTGATCAGCCTTGTTTTTGTTCTGGTTTCCATGATACACCCGAGACACACCCCCCCAAAACCCCCGGCCCCTACACTTGTCTTAATGAGATCCAGTGACTGAATGAATGCTCCCTTTATGGTCAGTGATGTTGAAGCTTGCTGAATGACATGGATATTAGTGTGGTGTGATGGATTTGGATGAGATCCAGAGGCTGTCCGACATGCACGGCGACCTGGCCACCAGACGTTCAATGGCTCACAAAGAATTAAAAAGATGTAGGTCTGGCGTACGTTGAATCGGATATTTGCTCTGATGGCTTTTTGGTCGTTTTGTTTTCGAAGGTATGGATGAACGTACTAGTCCCTGGGCTGGCGGTGATCAGAACAGTCCTTCTTTCAGCCAGGTACGGGTAAGCACAAACTAATTCATCTATTTTAATAGTGTAGTTGGGGCACGTTTTGTCTTTTCTAACGGTCTCTGTCTGTATACGCTTTTCCAGAGCTATGGAGAGGGCTACAACGACCATGATGGACTGTCTTCTCCATTCCTTGGCACAGGGATTAGCGGTGAGTTTTACTAATAAGTGTCTGGTTGGGTGATTTCAAGGCCACTGGTGTAGAAACTCCTCCATTGGTTGCTCAGCGGGAGGTAGACAGGCTTCTGACTCAAATAGACAATAGTAACCTTCGCATAGTGGTTTTGTTTACCTTTTTAACAATCATTCTTATACTTGATCTTTATACAAGTTGCCAGCCATGAACATAAGACATCTTTGAACATAAGGCATTGACTTGTTGCTTTCTTGTAGGTAAGAATGAAAGAGCTCCATACTCGTCCTTCGGGGGTCAGGTAAGTTTTTATTTCAAGGGCCGATCTACATTTTATGGAAACTAATACAGTCGTAGACTCATTGACCTTTAAACCAAATCTTGTTGTTTCCCTTAGCCCGGGTTTCTGCCATCAGACATCACCATGCCCTCCGCAGACGCCATGTCCCCATCCGGCCTGAAATCCGGCTCTCAGTTCTATTCGTCATACCCTAATAATCCTCGGAGACGCCCCTCGGACGGAGCAATGGGTAAAGTAACTTGCATAAGGCTTCCATAAAATAAGTATGCCTTTGCATGGATTAAATTAGCTACTTTGATCTTTTTGCAGACCCCCAACCTAAAAAGATTCGAAAGCCATCGGGACTGCCATCTTCTGTAAGTGATTTCATAAACGCTCCTATTATACTTTTTTTGTTGTTGAGATTTTTCATGAAATTTTTTGTTGGATATTGAATTATCTAGAATTATACAGTCAGCAAATTTGTGCCTTATAGGAAACTCAAGAGGGATAGTTTATCAGCCTACTAAGTTTTAGTATTCTAGTAGTAAATTGTCAGTTATGGGACTTTGTATATATATGTATATGTGTGTGTCTGTATATATATTGTACCAGTTACATACTACATTAAAGATTGCAAATCTTTTAGTGTGCGTTTATATATACGTATACACTACCGGTCAAAAAGTTATGGACACTTGCTCACTTATGTTTTCATATTTCAGAACAATGATGGACTCATCAAAATTATTAAATAAAACAAAGAGAACTATGGGAATCATCTTGTAACTTTCTTTTTTTAATTGACGTGTCATATTTGATAATCTTATATAACAGTAAATTTAAGAATTACTAGAATTTGCTGAAATGTTTTCTTGTCATTTTATCAAGCAGCTTCTTCAGGTCTTACCCTGAGATGCTTTTAAACAATACTAAAGTAGTTCCTATCTATTCTGTGCTCTTATTGGCTGCTCTTTCTTAATTATTCAGTCCAAGTCTTCAATTTCGAAAATGGAATTTGGCCGTACCAAAACAATATATTTTATCGCGTGGCTAACTTATTTTTTTTTGTATAGATCCATATGAACCCTGTTCTTTAAAGCCCTACTTCTAAACACTATTTCAGACTTGCCTTTGCCAGCCCCCCTCCAACACCACCAAAATGACCCAGTTGCTTTTCCCCTTGCACCTCGGTCTATCTCTCTTTCTCTCTCTCTTCTCCTTGTCTTAGCTCAGATTAATGGTTGCTGATGAGCTAAGGTTCTCTCGACTGCTGAATCCCACTCCACAACTCTGTATAACTTCCTCTTGTGCAGCTGCAGCATTCTAATACTCTGACTCTACCTCCCCCCGCTACCTTCAGACATGTTTTTTTGTCTGAAAAACATCCAGACAAGTCTGACTCAGTCTTGCATATTGATCCTTGACATGTCATGCAACAAGATGTTTCTTTCCTCACGAACTTTTGCTAAAGTCCCATTTGCATAGTTTTATTTAAATATATGCATTTTGGCAGACGTCTTCATTTTAAAGTGGCCGTGCTTCAAAAGTGGTGAGTTCCTTACGAATCGAACCCACGACCTTGGCATCGCAAGCGCCGTGCTCCAGCAGTTAAGCTGCTAGTTTCTTCCCCCCCTTATTTGTTCTTTTTAATGCGGTTTCCACATAATCGAACAGTCTATTTCGTGGCACTCCTTCAGCAAGACCTCTCCCCCCACCGTTCTCACCCCTCCCCTCTTCAGCCCAGCTGCCTGTGGAGTTGGACGGGCTCCAGCAGCAGGCAGATGGCTCTGTAATTAGAAGTGCATCTCTCCATTCCCATCCCACTTCTCCCTGTTAAATCAAATTACAGGCAAAAGAGAAATATCGCTTTGCTGGATTTGTATTCTCCTCTGGCCCGAGACCCACCCGCAACCTCCTCCCTCCCAAAAGCTCCCGCATGTATGTGCACAAACATACAAATCATATCATACGCGTAAAAACGTGTGGGATAAGGAGCGACGGTTCAAATCATGGTTTTAGAATTGCGGTTCTTTGTCCAATGTCGTTCAAGCTCGCTAACGTATGTTTGAACCTATCGACCTATCTAAATAACTTGTTTTTTTTAGGAAAGGTGTATTTAAAACCTGTCCTATTTTCCACCCGAGTGTTGTGGAAAAGCTCTTATCCAGGGTGCTTTGCTTGATTTGGACTCGATCTTAGCGATGCTATCCTCCCTCTCCTTTTTTGGCTCACGGGAGTGCGAGAGGAAGCGCCGACTGTGCCATGAGATGGCCGTGGCGCATTTCCCAGCATGCTCTGTTCTCTGTCCCTGCCACTTTATCTGAGGGGGCACTATGGAAACACGCGTACACGTCATTCGTACCGAAAATTGTGAACTGCCTGCCAGCTTCAGGGCTTCGTACCAGTTGCGCGCTCATGTGTAAATTATTCACTTTCTCTGTGTCTTTATGTTCTTCATGTACCTTGTTTACAACTTCAGGTTTATGCCGCCACCTCTGGTGAGGATTATATCCGCGACAGTGCCGCCTACCCAGGCTCCAAACCTGGTTCTGTGTACCCAGGATCATTTTACATGCAAGGTGTGTGTTCGTTTCTATAGGAATATTTAGCTTTTCATTTCAAACTAAATTTAGTTTTTTTGTTGACGCAAATGTATTTACACACACTGATTATTAGTGACAAATTATTATAAGGGTTATAATATCACGTAGAACGGTAATATTGATCCACCCCATCTGTCGTGTGTTCGCAGAAGGCCTCCATTCCTCTCCGGACCCCTGGGCTCCCTCTGGATCCTTAGGCCAGTCCGGCTACACGGCTATGCTGGGGAATTCACCACACATCAGTCAGCCAGGCTCTTTCTCAGCAATCAACCCACAAGACAGGATGGTATGTCTGATTTTTGGGCTGTCGAACGATTAATCATGATAAATTGCATCCAGAATAAAAAAATTGTGTTTGTATAATATACTTCTGTGTATTGTGCATATTCGTTTTGTATTTGTAAACAAAAACACATACACATGTACATATTTGGGAAATATTTACATGTACTTATTTATATTTACCAATAAATTAAAGTGTATAGCCTATAAATGTTTATTTTTGTATTTTTCTTAAGTATATGCATGTATGCGTATATGTTTATAAATACAAACAGTATTTATAAGCACATGCGTGTATGTGTTTATAAATACAAACAGTATTTATAAGCACGGTACATAGACATATTATGTAAACAAACTTTTATTCTGAACGCGATTAATCGCCTTATGTTTGTTTTAGGTTTCCTAGCTTGTAGAAAGAGTTTGACACAACTTTGTCTCAACAGAACTATCCTTTACATGGAGCCGACGTCAATGGTTTTCATTCAGGTTCTGCAGCCTATAGCCACACATCCTCCATGAATGGAACAGACAGCCTTATGGGTAAATTACCTTCTCTAGGATAGCCTTGAATTAACAATGAATCTGTAATCATGTTCACATTTGATTCAAACTCTTCTCTTGACTGTCTTGATCTTGAACCATCGTTTAGAGAAAATGCTGTTCCATCTTTCATTCAGACATTGAATGTTCCTTTTTAACTGAATAGAAATGACATCGACGTAGCATGTGAGATAATGAATGTTAATGAGTTCTCTCGTTCTCTCTCACAGCCGGTAGAGGCACTGTCACAGGCAGCTCAGGTGATGAAATCGGAAAAGCTCTTGCCTCGGTGAGTAAGGCTCTGTTAATTGCCATTAAAGTGTATTTGAACGTGTGAAGATGGATGATGTGTATTTATAATAAAAATATGAGTGAAACTCAAAAACGGAATAATGAATCCTTTACTTTTTGCCTGTAATCTGAGCATAAAGTTTCCCAGTGCTGATGGCATCATTTCTTTTTTACCGTGTATCGTTTCATAGATATATCCTTCGGACCACAACAGCAACAACTTCTCTTCTTCCCCTTCCACTCCTGTGGGCTCCCCTCAGGGCATTGCAAGTAAGTCATTTCTGCCATCTTATTACGCAAAAGCCAGATCAGCTTCCTAGATATCTAGATCTGGTTTGTGTTAAGTTACCGAGACTCATACATGCTTGCAGAGGAAGGAACCGGAAGAATCATTCATTATTCCCTTTAGATTGATTGGTTTTGGGAGCAGGCAGACTGAGGCATAAATTTAAAGACCCGGAGCGCCCTCTGCTGTCATAGTCAAGTTTTGAATTACGTGTTCTGTCATCTTGCCAGGTACAGCGCAGTGGCCAAGACCCTCTAGCCAGGCTGCTTTGTCTCCTAATTATGAAGGTGGATTACATGCATTGGTGAGTTGGACTACTTGCATTTGCTGGCATATAACAGGGCTGTACGTTAACTTTTTTGCACATAGCAGCACCGGTGCTAAAAATGTTTAAAGTTTTGTAGCACAGGCCAAACAGTTGGGCTACAGTTGGATTCGTTATCATCTTTAAAAACACAAGTGCAGGTCATCACGGAAAAACACAGGCAACTGAAAAAGGACATTAATGTTATAAACGGATATTTATTTTTCTGAGTTTAGTATTTTTAAAGCTTTACTTTAAGTAGTAAATACATGTGTCCTCAAGAAAACTGTAATATACTGTAGAATTTACTACAGTAAACTGCAGTATTATTCTTGTGTACGATAGTATGCATGTACCTTACTATCGTAAATATTAAAGTATTAAACTAAAAGATAATTATCATCTGGTTTAAATTAAGCAGACTTTTATTTTGGCAATTAAATTGCATACTGTAACAGTACATTCTGAATTTGAATAAGTACCTACCTATCGGCCTTTAAAACAGTACATTTTATATAGTATGAGTGGAAGTAGTTTGAATACATACATACTGCGTCTGCCATGGTTTATGGTCATGTGACCCAAATGCACTTTGACGTATTAACAACAACCTATACATGAGCGTTGATAAAAGCATAATTTAGTTACGAGACATTCATTTATTGGCCTTTACATTAAAAACGAACGTCCGCCTTTAAAGTTTTCCCGCTATATTTATTTGATTTACTTTTAAATTTGACCGTTGCTCAGCTCCCGTGGCATCCCGTGATAGAAATGTGTCCGTACGATCCACACTCACGAATCTCTGCGGAAGTACTAGACCATCCAGGTATTTCTCACCTACTGTTTTTGGCATACTGAGGTTTCGGACATCATATTCATGACTCCTACTCATTTTCGCCGATTGCCAACAAAAAATAGACGTGTGACTTGCAGCGTGCAGTTAATGTCCGGCATCTTTTAGCACGGAGACCGCGCCATCTATGAGTTTCAAACGATCTCCAAATCCAGCGTTATATACAACGTTTATATAACATCCATAACTGAAATGCGGTGAACAAACAAACACACCTCAAACTTCTTTCCCTATCACAAGAGTAAGCTGCAGGCCCCCGGCTCTCACCAGACAATCTCGATTAGAGGTCGACCAATAAGGGTTTTTCTCTGGTCTACGCAGATTTTTCTTTTTTAATCAGGCCAGCCGATTTATTAGGCTGATTTTCATAAAATGGAAGTAAAAAGAAGTGATACAGAATAGTGCTTAACCTTTCAAGTCTTCAATAAATGTTTCATTTAAGTTAGTATTTATTGCAGGATACAAGATAGCAGTCTAATTCATAGTAATAATACATCGCTCAACTTTTAAGCACCTACTCAAACTGTTCTGAAGCATGGTTTTGGTTTGTTTGTTGGCAGACACTGCTATTAGTCAAATGGTCATAATTTAAGTTAAAACAAATATAAAAATCACTACTATTACACTGCCTGCTGCTCATAACTGCGTTTTTAGTTATATTTAGCTTTTAGGCTTTTTCTAGCCTGACAGGAAAGTAAACGCTCTTGTGGTCGAAACTTAAAACAGCCACAAACGACCGCCTACAGACATAATGCATAAACGAGGGAAAAGAACAAGTCAGGATTTAAACTTTGGCTGAAGAATTAAAAGTTTGGTTTAAGATCGAAAAACATAAGCAAGCAGAGTGTTTTTTTCAGGTTTCTAAGATGCACAGTTTTCAGCGTGTCTCGCAGTTGTCAGAGCAGAAAAAAAGATTCATTCTTTTTTCTTAAACATTCAGAGAATGTTAAGCTGAATGTTACAAAACAGGGATCCAGACTTAACAATTTTCCAAAACAATTTGGAGTGCTGGGGGAGTGTGTCAAGCGCAGAAATACTATGGCATACGTCCAACTCGTTTTTAACAAGTTGAGCTTGTTAAGCATGAGAAGTTTGTGTAGAAGCTTTCAACCGTGTAAAGAAGTCAGAACGCATGACACAGCATGATATCTCCAATTTAAATAGTAGAATTCCACTTTTGTGATTCCTTTCATGTTTTTCCACATCATAGGGCTCTAGATCAATGGACTTGATGCAGCCGGAAAACAAAACAATGAAATAAAAATGTTTTAAATAAAAACAAATAGTGATGTGTCACACACTAACAAGCACAATGACAAACGCACTTCACACAAACAAGCGGCTTTGTCTAATGCACCTGCCAAAACTGTATCAACTGTAGCGTGCTACACTATTAAATTTATTCTTAGCATCGATTTTGTCGTAGCATGTGCGACATATGTCACACTGTACAGCCCTGGGGATATACGATATTAGATATCCTTTATATCAAAAATCTCTTTGTATTTACATCAGATTTTAAGGGAAATGTCAAAATCTTCTTCCACAGCAGAACAAAATGGAAGACCGGCTGGAGGAGGCCATTAAAGTACTGCGCAGCCATGCGGTTGGCCAGGCCCCGGGAATTCCTGGAGCCCACGCCGACATGCACGGCCTACTGGCCGCTGTCTCTTCTGCCACTGGGCCCATGGGAGGTATCCCTCAAGCCTTCTCCAACCCTGGACTACCCCTCAGCAACAGACACCCTGCCATGGTAAGTAGACATGTGGTTGCATGACGAAACCTTAAAAAAAACATGAACATAGAAAGTTTTTTTTGGAATTTTTTATATTAGTCTTCAAAAAAAAATCCACTTCTGTTTAATTACTTTAGTTTAAAACTAGTTTGCCAGGCCACTCGTAATTGATTTGAAAGCAACTTTGAAGAGCTGTATGTGGTAGTATCTTGTTACACAAAACAATAATATCTCACCTGTGGGTATTCATATGTGTTTACTCTCCCTGGTTGCGCCACACCACAGGCTGGAAGCCACCATGACGACCACGCGTGCCTTCCTGCCAGCAGCACCTTGTTGCAGTCGGCTCATGCTTCAGGCGCCTCACAACCTGGAGGAGCATCTGAGAATTTCAGTAGTAAGAAAGTTTTACTTGATTTAGTTTTGAACCTGCAAAACATAAACGACAGATGTAAAGCTGAGAGTTGCTGTGGGATGTTAGTTGATTTCCTGCCTCTGGCTTCAGGTTTGCCTGGAGGTCTGGGTCACGTGACGCATTCCTCGAACAAGTCCGATATCAAGAGGGAAGACAAAGAGGATGATGATAACTCCTCTGTGGCTGACAAGTCTGAGGAAGAGAAGAAGGAAAGCAAACCGTCACGCACCAGACCAAGGTACAGAGTGTTCTAGTGTCCTCCAGTAAATAATCAGTTAAATGGACAGGTCACCCGAAATTAAAGTTCTGAGTTTTACTCACCCTCGTGTTGTTTAAAATGGCTTTTCTTTCGAAAAACACAAAAGGAGAGGTGTGTGGCAGAATGGTAGTGACTGACTGCGTCAGCTGTTCATTGTATATTCCTTGTATTGTCTAATAAAAGCAATGATAGTGAATGGTGAGCTGTCAATCCTCAACGATCTGATGTTTGTGTTCCAGGAAGTAAGTTTAGCTTGAAACATCATGGTGAACTGTCCCTTTAACCAGCTTTGTGTTAACTTAGACATTTACTCATTCTTGATGTCAAAACTTTTATAGTCAGTCTGTTTTATCTGATCTACAAGAATAGATTGTGTGTGTTTGTAAAAATATATCACATCGGGCCAGGCCTGATTTCAAAGTGGTTGGGCTTCCCCAGCTCGCATTGTACCATGTTTTAAGGTGTTCTCTTTTCCCCAACCTCTCACATTGTTTTCAGAAAGGAGGTGTTTACCCATCAAGCCCTTTCAGTTTTATCAGACCAGGGAGAAGAGGAGTAAGTCTATCTCCCACCATAGAGTGCATGTTTGTAAACAACAACTCTGGATGCGACTTGTTAGATCACAACACGGGGCATCAAAACACATGGCTCATGAAGGGCTGCTGTCTTATAGAGTTTAGCCTCCGTCTTTGCTCCGACACATCTGCCAGTAAAGTTTGAGAAATCTTGGTGTGTTCGATTAGGAAAAGAGCTTAAATCTGCAGGACAGCGGCTCTCCAGGAGCAGCTTTTGACACATTTGCTTTAACACACTTTTATTAGTACACATACTAAATGCGGGGCAAACTCTCCCACTGGCTTTTTTTCCCTAGATGGCTTTTTGATAGTATTGTATCAACTCTGCTTCAGTATTTTGACTGTTACTCAAAAGACTAAATAGTTTCGTCTTTTTTTTTTTTACACAAAGATTAATGTCATGATTTGATTAAAGGCAAAGTTATTACAGTAATAGGCAAAAGTTTAATGCACATTTATTTCAAATGTGCTTTTTTTATCCTTGTAAAAAAACTGTGGAAAAACACTTAAATATTTAAGCAAAGGCTTGTAATTAAAAATATATTAGTATGTATAAAGATACATTTAATTAGAAAATGCATTCAGGTCAGATCAGTCCAACTTTCCAAACATTTTTGTCATTTAAATAACAGGTAAGTCATTCACATTTAACTTGAAACTTAGGCATAACACGCAAGCACCAACATGACAGTTTGGCATTTTTAAACATGCATGAATATAATTACAATTGTTCATTGATGTAAATATAATTAAGCATTTAACTTTTTGCCACTTTGCAGTCTGGACAATGAAGATGATGAGGACCTGCCACCAGAGTTAAAGATGGAAAGGGAGAAGGAAAGGCGGGTGGCCAACAACGCACGAGAGCGACTGCGTGTCCGCGACATCAACGAGGCCTTCAAAGAGCTGGGCCGCATGTGCCAGCTGCACCTGACCAACGATAAACCCCAGACCAAACTGCTCATACTGCATCAGGCCGTCAACGTTATACTAAATCTGGAACAACAAGTCCGTGGTATGTTTTGATCCTCATTGGTAGTGTTAATGACATACCAGTTTAATAGATACTTTTCAATCAATTTCATTTTTAGTTTAACCCACGCTTTCAGTAATTCATTTAAAATAAGCTTCAGAGTTTATATCTGATCTTGGGGAGATTAGAATCTCTTATTTATTGAGTTTGTGAGGTTTAGCTTTTACATATGTTTTGTTTAGTTTTACAGCTGCTAATAAACACTTTTACAAGTTACTGTGAATAGGGCATTTAAAATGTTGTTTGTAATGAGACAAAGCGCTTATTGGACTTCCATGTAAATGTATCTCTGTTAACATTGTCAACTTTTGTGTTCGCTTTCATCTAGAACGCAATCTGAACCCCAAAGCAGCCTGTCTGAAGCGACGCGAGGAGGAAAAGGTGTCTGGGGTGGTTGGAGACACTCAGATGCAGCTGTCTGGAGCTCATCCAGGCTTGGGAGATGGACGCATGTGATAATGTGGTAAGGAATTGTTCATTTAAATGACCTTCCAATGCGTAACACGGGTAGTGAAAACAAGTAGACAATTACTTTGTCTCAATATCTGAAACGGGTAACCTATCATTTGTAAAACACAAAGAGTTGTGTTTTAAGTGAAATGAATTGATTAATGTGCGTTAAAAGTCCAGTGTGTAATTTTTTGGAGGATCTATAGACAGAAATGCAATATAATATACACAACTGTCTTCAGAGGTGTATAAATCCCTTGCATAATGAAGCGTTATGTTTTTATTACCTTAGAATGAGCTATTTCTATCTACACAGACCGTGGGTCCCCCTACATGGAATTCACAGTGTTGTTTCTGCAGTAGCCCTAAACGGACAAACTGCTCTACAGAGCGCGATTCGTAAATGCGTATCTCCTTCGGCAAAGAAGCAATAATGTGATGACATTATTCTATGCAGCAACACAGTGCATATCTCAATGTGTGACTTGGGTGTCTAAATACATGTAATGTTGTAAAACTCCCCGTCTCTGTTCTTCATCCTTAGATCCAGTGAAATTTCTTGGGGCTCCTGGAGGAAGTGACTCTTGAATTCTTCCATTCTCATTCTCTCTGTGCATATAGTGACTTGGAAAACACACACAAACCTACCGGTGAAACTGACAGATTTGAACTGACTGACTCCGGACCACAATTACCAGCACAAATGTGAAGAACTCTCTCAGTTTTTTTTTCTGCTTCCGTACAATGATGGATCATAGGAATAGGCAGGTTCTGTCCACAACTGACATTTTTCCGCTGCAGAGAGAGAAAGTTACATTGAGAGACAAGACAAATGTCTACAAACATCAAGTTTAATCATGGATTTGTGCCTAATTGTTACATTTTATATAGATGCAAACCGCTTGTATGGAACAAAGTGGTTTGGGAGTTGCTTGTATATGAGCAAACTTTTTTTAAATTGTGGTTTCTCATTCCCTACTGAAAGGTACAGTCTTATGTGCGTTGTGTAACCAAACCCCGCGAGGAAGGGGAAAGAACCTGTGGTGCTTTCGAGGACTATGTATCCCAGCATGCCTCTGCTCTGTGGGCCAGGGCTCTTCCAGAATGGGAGAAAAGCACATGGGCTATCACAGCTCTCCGGACTGTTTAGATCCCGATCGCGTGCTTGGAAACGGGAGATTTGTTTTGCATCATCCAATATTATTCGGCTTTCAGAAGGAAGAAATGTGAACAGACATTTTCGAGGCTGCATTTTGCCACGTTCACATCAGCTTCTGCCACGTAAAAACAAAACGCTTGGATTTTGAACATTGTGTCTCTAAGCTCATACAAAACTGCCAAGTTGATCTTTCATATTTTTGTTGTATTCCCTTTTAATTTGTCCCACATTGATTGGCTGTTGTCATGGTTGCCAAAAGTCCACCTTCACACATGTCCACCTCACACATATATGGATGTTATTTCGATTTGAAGAAAATGTGAGAATATATATATAAATATATATATTTTTGTTAGTCTATACATTGTAGATTTCTAAATGACAAAAAAAAACGTATTAGTTTGAAGTGTAGAGTCTATAGTGAATGCTCAAGAGACAAGTATGATGGGCCGTACGTTTTCAAAGACCACGCCTATATTTTCAGAAACAAAGTATGCACAACGCCTTCATCTGGGCAGGAGGGTTGTCCCAGGTCCCGTGACGTTGGGGATCCTATATATTATAGCCTACTCAGAGGGTCCACCCATACAAATGTTGTCTAGGGAGAGATTGGATTGAGGTAGTCAAGTTGTGTTCACTTCCAAACCTTCCTGCTTTCAGGGAAGAAGGGGCTGTATGCCACAAGAAGTGTTCTTAGGCAATGGTGTCGTGCATCAGGCAGTGTTTGCCCGTCGAGTTTGATCTCACCAACGCACACAATGCAACTTGTTTGAATGTAAGATTCAAACGTAGAGCACGCACTCAAACGTCTCCGTCAGACTGGCTAACTGTGGGTTCAGTTGTCATTTCAAGGTCTCCAACCTGTTTATCATACCGATGTCATCGTGCAGCATCGTTAAGGTTTCATTCGTTCATTGGATGTCATGTATGTGCGTGAGAAGACCTCCCAGATGATTTGATTTATATGTAGGTTCAATTTGGTGTTAAAGCCTTTGTAATTGTCACAATGTCCACAATGGATATCATTTCAAGGTAAACATTTCACCGTGAGGGGGATGAACAGTGTTGTTGTCCCAAGGTGGTTGTCCTGGAGTGTGATGGAAACGTTATCAATTCTGGATGAAGATAAAACAATGAGTTGTTGAACATTTTTATATTGTGGCCTTCTTATTCTCAAGACTCATTTTTTGAGAGTGATGCCTTGTTAGTGCCTAAACTTACTTTTATTGTAAACTTGACCTTACATTTGAAAATGCAAAAATGGGTCATCCATCAATTTCCTTTCATCAGTTTTGTTCTTCTGGAAGTATTGGCATATAGCGTTTAATCAGCTATTAGAAATATTGTAGTATAAACCTTCATATTCATTTATAATGCTGTGTTTGTGCACCTTTTGGCAATTTTGGGATACGTGTTAGACATTGATTAGAGTGGAATTGGTTTTTGGTTTTGAGATGCTAGTGTCTCTAGCCCTGCGGTCTGCGAACCGAACCAGAAATGGAAAAAGGTCTTTGATTTATTCAAATGAAGGGGCTGGAACACTAGACTTAAAAAATGATTCTCATATCAAGCCATAGCATACATTAAGCATCCATTTTCTTTGCTACATGTGGTCATTTTGAAAAAAGTGTTGGACTTATTTACCCCCCTGCTTTCTGCTTATAGTTTAATACTTTAGCTGCTGGAGGAAGGTTGTAATGTGTTTTGTTTTTTTTCCTTACTGATATGACTTTGCTCCAAGCTAATTGGATTTTATCCCCTTGGTTGCTGCAGCATTTTCTCTTGAATGTCCAACTGAGTGAACCGTTGAATGAAATGTTCATCGCGCACCACGTCGAAGTAAATTCGCTGCCCGTGATTTCCATCGTTATAAAGATGTGTGTGAATTTTACAGAACTTGGTGTCTTGCAGTTGCAGTAGGGACATGATCAATACTGCTGTTGTGTCTTCAGAGTGCCTCCGGTTTTTGTCTTTTTTTCTTTGTTTTTATAAATATATATATAAAGTAGGTATTGAGAACTGTCCTGTATATAACAGTAATGTAGCAATAAATGTGCCATTTTTAATAACAGAATTATACATTTTTTTTCAATGTCTTGCTTTGGATCTTGTATACCTTACAATGAGTTAAATAAAAGAAAACATTGTAAAAAAACTCATTACTCGTCATTTTGGGAAATATAAAGTTTTGTGCAGTCAAGATTTGTTTGAGAAAATTATTATTAGGCCTACATATAAAATTCTACTAAATTATTCAAGAACTTCGATTCAAACTATAGCAGCAACCAATCGTTTGTGATGCCTTTATACATTTGTATAATCCTAATTTGAATGTAGCATTTCTAATGTTTGTTATAAGTAGTGTCGCATAACAAACAAGTTAACTTTAATTTTATAGTAGATTAGAAATCATTACGTCCGAGCGATTACGTCAACATGTGCATCCTTCACCGCGCCAGAATTTTCTATCAGGCTTATGAATGGGCAGCCGTGGGTCCTGTCGCAGTCTTTCAACTTGTTTGTGGTGTATTCTGAATTAAAGCTTGACGACAACATGCAAAACATAGTAAAACGGATCGGACCCAAATATGTCTCCATTGTCAGAGCTTGGTAAGGTGATTTTATGTGGTGGTTTGCCATTATAATGATTATTTTGGTATCTACGAGTGGAGGGTAATCCCACTTTTAGAAGTTCGGTTTACTGTTATGATTTCCTATAATTCTGGTAATGTACACTAACAAGAATGCATTAGAATGGAAGTGTACATAAATCACGATTTAGCATAAAACTTAGTAAGTCACTTTATACACGATTTTGGAGTTTTCATTTTGTTAACACGTGTTTTCTCGCTCTTATTGTTGCAAAAGAAAACTACGCAATGCGTTTTCTATCTGTCTGTAGTATTTGCGTGTCTAAGGTTGTGTGTTTATAACATACTCTTTGAAAAAATGTTCCTTTATAATCCAGGGTTCCCACGATGGTCGGTTGGGGTACAGTAGGTGGAGTGGCTCTTGTCTATTTCACAGACTGGCGGGTTGTTTTGGATTATGTGCCTTATATCAGAGGGAAATTCAAGAAGGACAACTAACTAGCAGCCCACCTCTGTATCGTGGTTTTGGAATAAAGCGTAGGTTGGTGTCAGTGTTGCCAGATCGGGTGGACAATTTCCAGCCCAAAGTGCACTAAAACCCGCCAACCAGGCCAAAAACCCTCCCAAATTTGAACTCGCAAAAATAACGTGATATAAATGCATTGCCATGTCAATCAACGATGATAACAAGCATTTTATCTCCTCAAAACGAAGTATGACACGATGACAAAATATAATCAAAACGGATCAAACATAGCAAATGCATTATAGCGTGTTTGAAAATATGACTAATGTCCAGAAACCCCTTCAAAGCGACAATGAAGAAATCAACCAGTGACCTGGTGTGTTCCCCACCTTGCACCAATGTTTGAGGTGTTCTTTGACTGGCCAGTAGATGGCGCTAGCGCAAGGCAGGCACAAGATTGTTTTGAGACTGTACTTATTGCCTAATGTTTGCAGATTCTAAACTCATAAGTGTAATAGGTTGTAATGAAAAACAATTGTAAACAACTCTGATCTGCTAACGATTTGCTTCTTTGTTTGTACAGGGCTGATACCTGGAAATGGCCAAATGGATGTGATCATTCGTGTTTCATGACTCAACACACCACTGAATTTGAATGAGAAAGTTGAGCGTAAACTGTAAATAGTGTTCACGTTTGTAAATAGGTGAATGTCTTTTCAACGTGTGTGCTTTCATTTAGTCTAGTTAAATAGTTCGCCACTCGTGTTTGTGTTCCTAATAAAATGTAAATCACGATTGCAGCAAAGCTAGTATCCGTCTTTATTCTGACTAAGATGTATCCGAGGGGGTATTTTCGAGTAAATCCGTAAATCCAGCATGTCCCATTCTTTTCTTTCTCTTCGACCCGTTACCATGGTAACCAGTTCCCACCAAAATGCTATCGTTACCACAGATGTACTAAAATAATATCATCACTGTCAAAAACGATTCCAGCAAATTCTCATAAACAGTTCTACATTTTGAATCATGTGCAGGATTATTTAATAACACTTATTAAATAACACTTTTAAGTACGGTTTTTTTCTGCAAACTAATGTTATACCACACGACGAATGCGTTCACACGAACAAAGCAGTCTGAAAACAACACACCGCGTAAAAGTGTTTACAAATACGAATATAGCACTATATATCATTTCATATAAATAAAACAAAATGTGCTTCTCGAAGACAACGGCGCATTGTATTATCATCGGTTACCCGACTACCGGAGGGCTTTGTCTCGTTAAGTCAACCCTAATCGGGCATAATGTCTTTCATTTGTCTCATTGAAGGGGGAGGGGAGTGAAAGTATAGAGGAAGAGAGGGGGATTTAACATTCACAAAAAGGCGACACTAACAGAGAATGCACGATGGAGAAAAACGAGTAAGTACAACCGGGTTGATTGCGCAAATATATCGGGTCGCACGTCCATAATCGCGCGTGCATTTTCTGCTTACGATGTTTTACGAGCGGAGCGGTCTCTTTTGTTAATACCAGTAGTGTAGTCTCCGACCCGCCGGGGTTACTAGTGTCGCGCTTTGCGCAGTGCTTTCAAACCGAGATGGTTTTAGGGAAAATGCTATGTAAAGCACATGCTAATGCTATACATTATAATACCGCTTTAGCAACATTTCAGACAACGGGTGTGAACGGACAAAGTGCTCTCGCGAGCTATCATTAGATGAAATGACAATGGGTCCAGATTTGGCTAAATCTATGACCGGTTTTAATGTCGCGCGGGACCAGGTACAGCACACGTCCGCTTTTGTCCCACGAACGGCTATTTTTAACGCACAGGGTTCGCGAGGAATCCTTCATATTGAATTCGCTTAACGTTATTCGGGCGTTAGGCAAACACGTCTTCGGCTTTACCTGCTTTCTCGCGACGCATTTGTTTACACTCGCATAATCGCTCGTCGCGTAAAGTCTCATACACGACACTGTTGTGTTGTCATATAACATTCAGCACTTGCTTGAATTGCAGTATTAACGTGTTCACATACGTATAGTTCTGAATGATTGACACTTCGGGTTTATATTAGACAGCATCGTTCACGCTTGCTCAGCGTAGCCTCTTTTTCCAGGCGGATGAATCCTTCATTGAGTAGAAGAGCGATGAGGCTACGTTACGGCGGAATGATTTTCAGCAGTTAATTTGCGCATAAATGTAAATAGGACGAATTATACGTTGTATTTTATGAACAATAGTCGGCGGGTCCGTGGACAATCTTAAGAGACCACGGGAGTACAAAGTGGGAGTGGTCTAGTCGGAATCGGATTGTGCGCGAAGCGAAAGCCATGTGCGTTGTGTTAGGTACTGAGCACAGAGAGGGGATTGTCATGTAAAAGTAGGTCTGGCTGTGGAGGGGATCTTTGCATTTTTTTAATGGGGGCGCATGCGCACGTGAAACGCATTGAAAGTAGCGACGCAACGTCATTTGCGCAAAATAATCATCTTAATGAATTCATTTGATCGAAAAAGCACGTTTCAAAATGGTTCATCAATCATTTAATAGAAACCATAGATGTCTGTGCACAGTATGTTAAGTATTTTAGTTAAATATGATTTGTAATATTATAATACTATAAATCACATGAATAATGAATGTATAAATCATAATAGATAGATGTTTGGTTTTTCAGGAATTGTGTTACAAATTGATGCTTGCATTTCAGTTGTTTTTCAAATTATTATTATTATTATTGTCTGATACGTGAATTAGTAGTAGTACCTGTTATGAACGTTTTCGCTTTTTATGGTGCACCCTACTGTTATGCTCCCACACAAAGTTCTGTTTACATTTGAGTTCGATCACTCAAATGGAAAATATTCAGCCCCCTTACGAAACAAAACGAACATTGACCATAAACTATGATAACTATCGTTTTTGGTTTTATCTGTGCTATCGTAGCCTCAAATTTGGCATGGTTATACGACAGTAGTTATTGCTTATACATGATGTTTGTAGTACATCCTCAACAGTCAATCCTACAATTAAACACATGGAAACTACACTTTTACTATAATAAAACCAATACATTTTATAATAAATAAATACATTTTCCTAAGTACGGATTCAATCGGACATTGATACTCCGATAGCACAGGTACGTCTGTAAGACGTCTCCAAGACCTACTGCAGATGAGAAAACTCTGAGATGTCTTGCAGACGTAAAAGCAGACGGTAAAGCAGACTTCAAATAGATTTCTGCCAGATATGTGTGTGTGTGCGCGCTGTCAGGGTAATATCTGCTTTTAGAGTGTGACATCTGGAAGACGTCTATTTAATGTCTGCATTTACATCTGCAATACGTCTCAGAAAGAAACGTATACATCTCAAAGACCAGATGTTTTTACTCGGTGGATGTTTTCCAGATGTTAAGCAGACATCCTACAGATGTGCCTGTGCTATCTTGGGCAGTGCACACAGGTCTTTAGACGGAAAGGCGACCCTGTTGTTTTGTGGCTTAATCATGATGTAAACTAGAACTAGTCTACTTTGTGGTCTAAATAAACCTACTTTCAAAGGACCTTGTGTGAGCACGACACGTCATATATAGACATGACTGTTCTCTTTCTAGCAGAGGTGAGGAAGAAGAGGAAGAACAGAGGCGAGAGAGGGGGGAGGCTGGTCGTTTGTATAGCTTGTGGTATCATACTATTTAATCAATTAAAAAAACATCAGTGTTACATGTTTGCACGCCTTGACACGCTTGAAGAGCCATTGACCAAAACCAAGAGTTTGTCCAGATTTGTGCATGTGTTTTAATCAAGCACGAAATTGTCACTGTATTACCATACAGAATATTCAGTGAACTCATCATTGCATCGCACCCATGAAAACTCTACACTAACGTTTTAAATTCATTTTAATATTCTGGAACTGAAAGACAGATGTTAGAGACTTGACCTTCCACTATGGCTGCTCAGTTTGTCGTACACGACAATTGCACATCTAGACGAACAATAATACCATAAACTTAATCTGCAGATAGTCCTAGTTAGCGCATCAAATGCACACACAAATAGATTCCTACTGACATTCTGTGCGTTCACGTGTGTCTATATAAAGCATTAAAATGTCATTTCAATGTGATTTTAATGCAATCATAACTGTTTGTGAAAATATAGAAAAGCAAGATTTTTTGTAACAACGGTGTTCATGTTGTAAATACATTGTCATTTAATCATCTCAGCCTATCGGAGTTCGGCTACAGTAACAAATTGTCATTGCATGGCATTGTGTGTGTGTGTGTGTATCTGTATGCAAAAATGGATCAAAATGGGTATGTCAGATCTCTAAAAAGTGTCCTATTTTGCACACACACACAGCCCAACTGGGAAGAAGTTCCGGAGCAAGCCTCAATTGGCCCGTTACCTTGGCAACTCCATGGATCTCAGCTCCATTGATTTCCGCACGGGCAAGGTGCTCATGAGCAAGCTGAACAAGAACAGACAGAGACCCCGATATGACAACAATAGCCAGACTAAGGTGAGAGGACAACAACAGGCTTCTATCATTTATTATTCCTTGTTTACGTCTATTGGAATGATAGTTTCTGCATGGGTTTTCCATCCAGGAGGCCTTAAGCATATTTTGGGTTTTTTCTTGCTGATTTTAGCACGGCTACACTGGTCAAGCGGGTCTACCTGCATCAATAACCAGCTTAACTAGTTTGTTAAGTAACAGATCAGAATTGCCCATCTAAAAGCAGTTAAAATAGCTCTAAGCTGTTTTTACAAAATGATCATTTCTCTTTTTGCACATCTTTTTAGGGAAAACCTGACCTGAACACATCTCTCCCAGTACGACAGACTGCCTCTATCTTCAAACAGCCCGTCACAAAAGTTACCAATCACCCTAGTAATAAAGTCAAGACCGACCCACAGAAGGCCATCGACCAACCCAGACAGGTATTTCTGTTCTGTAGCTGTATTCATATTGTCAGAGGAAATGAGATGTTTGTATAGTGACAAAGCTAAAATATGTTTATCGACAGCTTTTTTGGGAGAAGAAACTGGGTGGTCTCAATGCCTTTGACATAGCAGAAGAGCTGGTGAAAACAATGGACCTCCCTAAAGGCTTACAAGGTACTGTAATATATGACTGGATCAAGTGGTAAATGTGGTCTATGTTATAAGATAAATACAGAAAATGAAAAAATTTAATCTACTACAAACGTTTCATCCGAAGAATGCAAGATAAAGAAACAAAAGCATCAACAAAGTATGCCATGGTATACACAAACAATGCTAAACACAAAGACCGAAACTTAAAACAGATGTGCATAATTCAGGCAAGGTTGAAAAAGAGACCTTCAAAATACAAGACAGAATATCAAATTAAAAGCATGAGATAAGACGATAAAGCCCAGAATAACACATATAAATAAGTTAAACCACGATATTGTGTTTGTCCTTGTTTGTTTGGTTTATTATTTGATGTATAATTATAGGCGGCAACAAACTATGTGGCTCGAACTGAACTTCCGGTTGACCTCTGATGAACCGTCTATAATTAAATATAATTAATCATTTAAAAATGTTAAAGTGAAAAGAATCCGCCATTTACTTGAAAAATATTGAATGAGCATTTTTTTTATATTTGTGTTCGTTACATATTCACAGTGAAATGTAAAAAATATTAGCTTTATAATTGCATGAGTACATCTAATACATTTCATGAATTAATTTGAAAATTCTTCACATTAAAGGAGTGGGACCTGGGTGCACAGATAAGACTCTGTTGTCGGCTATTGCCAGTGCCCTGCACACCAGTGCGGCTCCCATCACGGGCCAGCTGTCTGCTGCTGTAGAGAAGAACCCGGGAGTTTGGCTTAACACAGCTCAGCCTCTCTGTAAGGCCTTTATAGTCACAGATGAGGACATCAGGTATTTTAGATATAATCCAAAGAGGAATTCATAATATTGATATGTTATTTCCAATGTCATAAGAGGTCAAATATATATATATATATATAACTGATTTGGTATTTCTGACATATCTCTGGTATCTCAGGAAGCAAGAAGAGCTGGTGTACAGTGTTCGGAAACGACTGGAAGAGGCTTTAATGGCCGACATGTTGGCTCACGTGGAAGAAACGTCCAGCGATGGGGACACGCTTAAGGAGGAGGGAAATTGCAATGACGACAAACAGGACGTATAGCAAAGGTGCGAGCAAAGAAATCTTAAAGAACATTGTGCATTTGGGTCAACTTGACATCTCTCTCTTTAAACGGGTATTGTTGTCATGTGTTTCTTCACAGGACATCAGGATTTGTCTCAATTACCTGAACATGAGTTTCCCAACACAGTCCTTAAACTACAGCAAGACGGTCTGTTGAACAGCACTCCACGTTAACATGGCACCCATCTCCATACTTTGCTGAATATGAATTTGCGCCCACCAGTTGGGATCTCACAGAGACTGTCGGCTCAAGTTTTAATTTGTATTTTGAATATTTTATAAAAGAGAAGGCTTGAAAAAGACGTAGTAGGATGAGCTGCATTAAGTGTTTCCCACGTTTATTTTTTCTGGAGGGGGTATTTAGATATCATACGGAGATATGACAGTCAAGTCAAAACTACAATCCTCCAGTGGGTGCTAAAAAATATCACAGCTGACATAAACGGTTCTGTTTATGCACAGCCGTCCCTGCGATTAAAATAGATTTGTAAGTAAACATGAGAGAATTAATTCAGTTTAGTTGAAGTGTTTCAAGGTTCTCCAAAGAGATGTTTTGGTATATGTATTAATTCTATTCATTAGTATTAATTTCGCAATATTTTCTAAATAACAGTGTAAAGGTGTAGAATCAGTATTGTGCAGTTTAATACTGATTCAGATTCAGTTCGTACAGATTTGGTTCCTTGTTATCCACAGTTTCAGGTGTTTTATGATCTTGTTTTAGGTGAAATAAGATATTACCAGTTGTGGTTTAGAAATGGTGCAGATCTAGTCAAAATCTACTCTTTTTATTTGACATTTTGAATTCATATGGTGCTTGTGAAACTGCCTGCCTTTCATTATAAGCTATTCATACTTGACACTGAATCACATTTCCATGTGAAAAAAATCCAATTTGATATTGAAATATGAATTGTGAATTATATAAGTGATGCCTGATTCGTACGAAGTGATGTGTAAGCACCATCCTATGGTTCAGCAACTAAAAGACACATCGCCGGGTGGAAAGTATGACTTTTAAAAAGATCTATTCCACACTTTTGTTCATAGCCCACGTCAGCATGCCAACTGCCAAGTTTACTTCTGTATTTCTCAAAATAAAGTGTTCCTGTCTGTTGAACATCTCGATTGAGTTTTTTCTTTAGATTAGCATCAGAAATGTTTAGTCACCAGTGTCTTGCCATTCCTGATCCACTTCCTTGATCAAAATGTATATAAAATGATCCTTTCTATAAAATATAAAGCACTTCCATGGTTCATTGTAGACAAACATGTACATTTTGTATTTACAATTTTATTCTGTTTAAGTTTTGTATGATTTTAAAGGTAGAGTTCACCCCTAAAAAAACTGTTTGGTTAAAATGCTTTTAACCAAACAGTTCTTGGACCCCATTGACTACAATAGTAGAAAAAATTGTTTTGCTTACATTCTTTAAAATATCTTATTTTGTGTTCAATGTACAGCGGCCATTTTTCCTACTATGATAGTCAATGGGGTGCTGGAAATGTTCGGTTACAAGCATTCTAACAAATAGCGTTGTCTGTGTTCATCAAAACAAAGAAATGTATACAACAAGAATCGAGTTAATTATGATAGAATATTTATTGTTGGGTGAACTATCGCTTTAACTCCTTTTACGCAGCCTCCACAAAGATTAACCGTTAACTTACCATACAGTTAAAATGCCTGCATCCTTAACAGAACAAAGGGCAGAGGGCCCGTGACTCTATCACACACAGAAAAAGTAAGAGAACAGAGCTGTAGTTTGTTTTCTTTAGTCTGCCAATACACTAATATACTCGCCAAATTGGCCCGATGGCAACCACAGAGCTCTACACGAAGGTAGGTGTATTACAAGATATTTGTATCCGTTGTATCGCATGACGTGTTGAGCATTGTTCAACTAGAGAAAGATCAGATAGTTTTGTCATTATTTCAATAAAGCGTGAACTGATCAGACAAACAAAAATATTCCTTAAATGACTCCATATTTAGTATATTGTTTGTATGGCTACCAGTCACTAACATTGAGAGAGGTAAGCTGGTGTTAATGTTTAATGACGTAGTGAGTGTGTTTATGCTGATGAAGAACATAAAGTATCACTGGCACATGAGCTGGTTCTGATACCTGTGACAAAACCAAACATACAGACGGGGTGTCGCACAACATCTGTACTGACAATAACTGTTATATTTATATAATTATATTATATTAACTGTTATCAATACTAAACATACAAAACATATACTTGAATTTTAAGCGTGATTCATTGACTAAAGACGAAACAAAATAAACATGACTTTGGCTGCATTACACTTTACAATAAGGTTGTATTGACTAAGAATGCTGTTAAAGTCTTGTTAGTTCGAGTTCATTTGAACATTTACTAATACACTTTTTAAAATCAAAAGTTGAATCTGTTAACATTAGTAAATGCATAATGAACTATTATGAATAACCGTATTAACATTAACAAAGGTGAATACATGCTTAGTTCGTCTAAGTTCATGCATTTACTTATGTTAACAAAAATACAATCCTATTGTAATGTGTTACCCTTTATTTTTGTCTATATTACAATGGTAATCACGTCGTCATTGTGAATTCTTACAAAACACGAATTGGCCATGTACATTTTGGGTTAAAAACGTTATGCATCAGAAAATGTGGTTGTTTCTCAGGGGGCATGTGTGTGGGTGTCGGATCCAGAAGCGGTGTGGGTGTCTGCTCAGCTACTTCGAGACTATCGTCCTGGAGACCAGCAGATCCTGATCCAACTCACTGATGGCACAGTAAGATGCTACACGCACCTGTTTACTTAGACCTACACAACCTTCTATTATTGTTAGTACAACATTGGCCCCATTGACTTCCGGTTTATGGACACAAAACCATTTCTCAAAATATCCTCTTTTGTGTTGCGCGGAAGAATGAGTCACATTAAGGTTTTAAATGACATGACAGAATTCTCATTTTGGGTGAATCATCCATTTAACCTTTTTTAGTAATTCGTATCTCTATTCTTCAATAAGGAGACGGAGTATCCAGTGATGCCTCCCGCAAGCCTTCCTCCTCTGGGAAACCCTGATATTTTAGAGGGAGAGAATGACCTCACGGCTCTGACTTTTCTCCACGAGCCGGCTGTACTTCACAACTTGAGAGTGCGCTTTCTTGACTACAGTAGCATTTACACCTACTGTGGTGAGTAACAGTGCAAACAGTGGCGCACGTGTTTACATCTACAGCCCCATAACCTCCATTTTACAGGGTTTAAAGTTCACATCACTGAAATTCAATGACCATTACTCGCCGTTATATTGGCTACTGTAAAAAACATGCACGGACAAAGTGCTGACTTTGTGGAATATACGCAGCAAAATGATTTTGTATTCATTTAATATAACGCCATATTCAAATGACACATTTTGAGATCCACTCGCTTTCATTATGAAACAGGAATTGTGTTGGTGGCCCTAAATCCTTATGAACAGCTGCCCATCTATGGAGAGGAGGTTATTGATGCATACAGCGGGCAGGACATGGCTGATATGGAGCCTCATATCTTTTCGGTGGCCGAGGATGCGTACCGTACTATGATCAGGTCAGGATCAAGAAACATAGTTCATTTACAACCAAGTTATGTGATGGTTTCATGGTTTTATACTGTATGCAGGGAGGAAAAAAATCAGTCCATCATAATCAGCGGAGAGTCGGGTTCAGGAAAAACAGTATCTGCCAAGTTTACAATGCGCTACTTTGCTGTTGTGGGTGGTGCGGCCCAGCAGACTAGCGTGGAGGAGAAAGTTCTGGCATCTAATCCCATCATGGAGGTACTGGACCTCTTATCCGACCTCTTACCTTTGATGTTTAAATGAAGGTGTTTAAAAATATATATGGTCATTTTAACCTCTGCAGGCCATTGGTAATGCAAAAACAACCCGAAACGACAACAGCAGCCGTTTTGGAAAGTATATTGAGATAGGATTTGGGCACAAAGGGGATATCATTGGAGCGAATATGAGAACGTATTTGTTGGAAAAATCAAGAGTTGTTTTTCAGGTAAGTGCTTAGTAGGACGATGCTTACAGTAAAAATGTCACGTCCATCTGTCTTATTCAAGTGTTTATATACATTTCCAATGTTTTAAACACAGGCAGCTGAAGAGAGAAACTACCACATTTTCTATCAGCTTTGTGCCTCCGAGGATTTGCCAGAGTTTAGGTCACTTAAGCTTGGTAAAGCCTACATTTAAGTCTAACCAACACTTACAGTATATATATCGATAATTGTGTTTATTCCGTTGAACATTTATTGAACGCTTTGGTTAGATTCTGCGGAGAACTTTCATTACACCAACCAAGGACGAAATGTACACATTCCAGACACCGATGATGCTGTTGAACTAGAGCGCACAAGAAATGCTTTTACTGTACTGGGTATGTTAATGGAAACCACGACATCAATAGGCCTACAAACCAGAACGTTTTTTTGTCAATTAAATGGTTTATTCTTGCAGGAGTGCAGCCTGACCAGCAGATGGAGATATTTCAAATAATGGCGGCGATTCTTCATCTCGGGAACGTCACCATACAAGCCAGTGGTCGTGGCGGAGAACGTAGCTACATTGACGTACGAGCGTTTTTTCTCAAATTATGAAATATCCTGAATGAGTATTTGCTAACCATGACTACTTTTTTTACGGTGAAGTACAACTGTGGAGCTCTTGGTGATGTCAATACATTCAGAAATATGTATATTTCATTTTCTTACAAATTAAAGAGCAACATCAAGGGGCTACTTGTTAGTTTGTTAAAGGGATAGTTCACACAAAATTGAAGTTTCTGTCAACATTTGCTCACCCCCATTTCATTACATACCTGTATAAATTACTTTGTTCTGATGAACACGGAGAAAGATATTTGTAAGAATTATGGCGATTTTCAATTCTGTGACATCATTGACTGCCATAGTCAAAGGTGTCCCAGAACTCTTGGTGTTCCTAAATTCTCCAAAATATGTCACTTTGTGTTCAAAAGAACAAAAAAATAAAATGTTGGTCCTACTATAGTAGTGGATGATGTCATTCTACAATCATCTTCAACCTCCGAGATCTCGGATGTCCAAATTCATTGTTTTTCAGGAGATGGAAAACGATTGAATATGGTGTTGTCAAAGTTGACAAACAATTTGTAATACTTTTTATTTGTTAGGCTATATTTGCCAAAACACAGTGACACATAAAGGGGGACTAATAATGATTTATGGCAGCAGCGATATGCTAATATGGAAAACGTTCTCATCGATCGTACTGGCAGGCCCATGACCGTTCTCTGGCCATCTTTGCCAAGCTTTTGGGAGTGGAAGGTGCTCAGATGGCACAATGGCTGTGCCACAGGCGATTGGCGGTGGGTGGGGAGATGCTGGTGAAGCCAATGACAGGACAACAGGCCACTGAGGCTCGAGACGCTTTGGCTAAACATATGTATGAGCAACTGTTCACATGGACCGTACTGAGGCTCAACTCATCTTTAAGAGCACACAGGCAACAGCCCAAGTCCTTTATAGGTGTTCTTGATATATACGGGTGAGAGACGAATACTACATCTACAAAAGAAAAGAAAATGAACTGTATTGATTACATCCTTTCTGTTAATTGATCCTTTCTCTGTGTTTATAGGTTTGAAACGTTTGACAGGAACAGTTTTGAACAATTCTGTATAAACTATGCCAATGAGAAGCTACAGCAGCAGTTCAACAGGGTATGTCATTCCAAACCTGTATGACTTTCTTCTGCAGAACACAAAAGAAGATATTTTGAAGAACGTTCGTAACCAAACGACATTGGATTTTGAGAGATGTCTCCGTGGTTTTGCGTTCAAGTCAATCTTCTTTTGTGCTACACAGAATAAAGAGTCATATGCAGGTTTTGAAGCATGCGAGGGTGAATAAATATTGACTGAATTTTTATATTTGGCTGGACTATCCCTTTAAATCTGTTTTTCCTCAGCATGTCTTTCAGTTGGAGCAGGAAGAATATCTACGTGAGGAGCTTCCCTGGAACCGCATCGAGTTTAGTGATAACCAGCCGTGTATTGCTCTCATCGAAGGTCAGCTGGGTCTTCTTGATCTTCTGGATGAAGAGTGCAGGGTGAGAAAACTTTACACTGATTCAGAAACTCCATTAAATGTCATAATATCCCATAATGCACCACATGGGAGGTGACTTAACCAGCCAAACTCTGTCTTACTTAAGGCCTTCTTGTGTGTTGTAGATTTGAATTGTGATTTAAATCTGTTCTAGATGCCAAAAGGCTCAGATGAGAACTGGGCTCAGAAGCTTTACGATCAGCACCTGGACCATAGCGCTCATTTTCGGAAACCGCGCATGTCTAACTCTGCCTTCATCGTTCTGCACTTTGCCGATACGGTCAGACATATTTACACGGCATGTTGTAACCTGAAACTTATACTATTTATTTATAATATTAATTATGATACTGTTTCTTCTTTAGGTGCAGTATGAGTGTGACGGCTTTTTAGACAAGAACCGAGACACAGTATTTGAAGAGCCCATTAACATTCTAAGAGCCAGTCAGGTATTGTTTGGATAATTTCTGAGTTGTAGTGCTTGTAATTGCTGTTTTACTTAATCATATCTTTTTCAGTCAGAGCTGGTCGCTGAACTGTTCCAGAAAGAGCCGGCAGGGGAGGTCCTGCCCAACTCTTCTCTACCGAACGGAAGCCTGCGGCACTCGGGGAAGAGAGCGCACCGTGAGCACAAACTTACTGTTGGCTTTCAGGTGAACAAGCTCTCTTGATACCTGTTTGAAAACAAAATTGGACAGTTCACCCAAAAATGACTCATCCTCAAGTTATTCAAAACCTGAATGCATTTCTTTGTTTGTTTGTACACAAAGAATGATATTTGGAAAAGTGGTAGCAACTGAGATTTTTGTCACCATTGACTACCCTAGTTGGAAAAAATATTGTGTATTTTATGTTCACAAAAGATTTAGGAAAATACACAGTTCTGGGGCAGCTATAACTACCATTTTTTGACAACGCCATATAGTGTACGTTCGGGGTGGAGATTCATGTGCGCACAATCTTTCTCTGACTGGGATTTACAAAGGGATTTTTGCGCAGGTTCTGGTGTACTAAACCTAGCTACCCTTTTAGGATGAAATCTACGGCGAGTTTTATACATGAGTCCCCTCTTAGGTCTCAGTTTTTACGTCGTATTATGTCTTTGTGTCCAGTTTCGGCAGTCTCTGCAGGTCTTAATGGAAACCCTGAACAGCACAACCCCACATTACGTCCGCTGCATAAAACCCAACGACCTCAAACAGCCCTTTCTGTAAGGAAGAAATCGTAACTATTCATTGTGTTCGGTTCTATCTGTGTGTGTGTAATCTCATCCCTTTTCATCTCAGATTCGATCCCAAGCGAGCGGTGCAGCAGTTGCGAGCATGTGGAGTCTTGGAGACCATCCGCATTAGCGCTGCGGGATACCCCTCCAGGCATGTCACCGATCAGTCTGTTCTACCCCTGAGATAATCCTCTCAAGCTTCCCTATCATAGCTCACACATGCCGTTGTTCCTTCATCTCTGACTTTTCCTCCTCCAGATGGACGTATGAGGAGTTTTTCACCCGGTACCGTGTTCTGCTGCGTGGGTCGATTTCCACGGATGACGTGCGGCGCTCTTGCCAGAGAACCCTTCCTGACCTTATCCCTGACCCAGAGCAGTACTACTTCGGCAAGACCAAGGTCTTCTTCCGTGCCGGGCAGGTTGCGGTGCTGGAGAAGCTGAGAGGGGATAAACTGCATGCAGCGGGGGTTTTGATCCAGAGCTTGGTGAGAGGCTGGCTTCAGCGTAAGCAGTATCAGAAGCTCCGATGGGCCGCCCTTATTCTGCAGCGTTATATTAGAGGAACCCTGGCCCGCAGGTGAGTTAAAAACCGACTTGCATTTTATGTTTTTCATTGTTCGTCAATTGTGTAGTTTGTTGTGTTAAGCAGACACTCATGAACTCACTTTGAAGTGCCTACTTAATGTTACACAACCATTAGGTCGGTGTGGAGTTTCCGTTACACCAGGGCTGCTTTAATCCTCCAGAAGACGTACCGCATGCTTGCTGTTCGACAGCTTTATCTGACCATCAGAGAGGCCGCCATCAAAATCCAGTCCTTTATCAGAGGCGCCCAGGCTCGACGTATTTACAGACAGGTGAAATTATTTAAAGATGAAATTTGTTTTTATATGCAATGAAACCAAATAACTGATTGATGAACTAATTGATCTTTTCCCAGTTGCTGGTAGAGCGGGCAGTAGTTTTTTTACAGGCACGGGTGCGAGGATGGCTGGCCCGGTGCAGGTTCAGGCTTATCAGAGGTGCGGTAGTGTTCCTGCAGTGCTGCGTGCGCAGGTGCGCAGCACGTAAAGTGCTGCGACGCTTACGTGCTGAGGCACGATCGGTGGAGAGATTCAGAGAACTGAACAAAGGCATGGAGGTCAAACTCATGCAGCTACAGCTCAGAGCCGATCAACAGGTGGGAAAACAGAATGATGTATTTGAGATTGTGAATTTGTATGATTTGTTTTCGCTACCATATACTGTATGAGTTGAGCGGTTTGTGTTTAAATGAGTAGATCATGAATAATAAATCAACATAAATCATGTTTTTTATTATGCATTGATTTTATTGTGAAACAAATTGAAAAATAATAAAACGTTATCTCAATTATTAGGGCTGTTATACAATTCATCACGATTAATGGCGTTTGGAATAAAAGTGTCTGTGCATATTAATTTTGTATTTATAAACATGCATGCATTTATTACATTTTTTAAATGAAATGTAAATATAAATAAACACATCTAAATATGTCCTTATATTTAAATTGATATGTTTATAAAAATAAAATTAATATGCAAAGTACACAGACATATATTATGTAAACACAAACTTTTATTCTGGAATGCGATTAATCACAATTAATTATTAAACAGACCTAAAATGCTAATATTTACGTTTAATACAGTATAAAAAATTGATTTAATAAATACAATTATTTCTGAAATATATAAATAATATGGAATATATAAGCCATATTCAGCTGGGGTTCGAGAAGCTATTTTAACATTGCAAAAAGTGCACACTTACCCTTTAAATAATGTTATGTAAACTGGAACACGCGTGTCATCTATCAGGCGAGAAAGAGTGCGTCTCTGAGGGAGACCCTACAGGCCGAGCGAGAAGCTCACAGCTCTGAACTGGAACAGCTGCGCTCCAGCCTTCTGAAACTCCAGACCCAACTGCAGGAGAACATCATCGCAGCTCCCTTGATCACAGAGAAGCAGAAGGAAGAGAGGAGGAGAGCAGAGGAAAGACATGCTCAAGAGATCCTCCACCTTAAACAGGTGAACATTCGGATGCGAGCGTGCCTAGAACTTTTCTTTCCTTGATATCCACCACCTTTGTTTCATTTACTTCCTGTTTATTTTAGGAAATCGAGGCCATTCGAGCTGAGGGAAAGGCCTTGGAGAAAGAGAGGGATGATCTTGCCATTCTTTTACAGGAACATGAGAAATCTCAGCAGGGTAATTTCATTTGTACAACATATAAAGGAACAGCACTGCCTTATTATAATATAATATAGTATAATATAAAAAATATGATTAAATTAAATTACATTTGCATCATTTTTGTTGTTTGTGTCATTGTGGATGTTTGGTCAACTATGGGCTGCATCCTCACAATTTTTGCACCAATGTATATAAATGTGTTTCAGAGAGCCGTCGGCAGACTGTGGATCAAGCAGATGCATCGTTGCGGTCAGAGCTGGAGGAGGAGAGGAGAAGATATCAGAGTTTACTCAGAGAGTTTACAAGACTGGAGCAAAGATATGACAACTTGAGAGACATGAGCATGTTTAGCAACAATGAGGTACATCATAGATAGATGGGTAGATATGTATTATAATATATTATCTAGTCCTTACTTCAAGTAAGGATCTATTGACAGAAATGCAATAGGTGTATAAAGACCTTACATAATGAAGCGTGATGTTATTAATACCTTAGAATGAGCTTTTTCTATCTAAATACACCGCGGGTCCCCCAAGTTTTTTCTACAGCAGCCCTAAATGGACCAACCTCCCTAAAGTGCGCGTTTCATAAATACGTTATCTTATTTGGGAAAGAAGAGAAACCGTGACGTCCTGTAAGAGCCAGCGTAGTGCTTTGAAAGGGAGAGGTGACGGGTGGCTTGAGCTGTTGGTTTCAGCTTGCAACCTCACCACTAGATGCCACTAAATTTCATACCCTGGGCCTTTAATGGAATAACGCGTGTGTCTTACCCTGCAGCGTTCCCGTGGACACAGGCGAACAGATTCCACTGTGTCTTTGGAGGCCCTTTCACCTGTCTCCACGCCCTTCTCGAGCTCGCCCGTCTTCCCATCGCCTGAGGAGGTCAGGAGAGTCAGCGTGACATCACCTACTGACAGGAGACTATGGAGCACCGAACAACCCATGGTACGATTTAGAATCACAATGTATCGAATTGGCATACAAATATATTGCAGTCTATCTGATAGGCAGGTATACTAAACATTAAAATCGAATGAAGCATCATTTCTAACCAAATGGAAATACCTGTAGGATGTCCTAATGGAGAATGTGGGCGTGGCCAAGGACACGGCAGAGAAGATGAAGGGAGAAGATCTAAGACACGCCTATGACGCTGTTCGAGTGGCCAACAAGTCAGTTTCCTCCACTCTAAGACCAAAGCATTTGAGGTCTTATGAATTGTGCCAATTGTGTCATGTGATCACTGGTTTGACGGTTTCAGGTTTTTAGAGACACAGCTCTTATCTCAGAGAGCACAATGGGAGGAAGAGATATCTGCTCTCAGAATAAAACCTCAGGAGGCTCAAGATACAGCTGTAGATGCAGATTTAAAGGTGCTCAATTCCACCTGCACCCAAATTCTCACTTTATCATGTCATTCGGTCAGCACTGCATGCTTTGTTGAACGTTCATTTTTGTGCCGTGTGTTTTTGAAGGATCTGGCAGAGCAGGTAGCGGTGAGAGATCAGGAATGTTCCCGACTACGACGTGAACTTAAGGAACTCAAACACACTGTGACGCTCAGGAGAATTTTATCATACGCAGGTCTGTGTAGGTCATACTTTAAAAACATACAGTAGACACAAAAGCGTTATGTATCCTCCTCAGTCACAAACATGGTACGATCACATTTACGGCACACTGTAGATAGCTTATAAGTACATCGAATGTGTGTTTAATGTCTGTTTTGTTCAGGTCCTGCCGTGGCAGAATCTCAGGATCCATCTCCAGCCCTTCAGAAGAACCAGATGCTCACCGGACTGCTGGAGTGCAGGAAAAAAGATGAAAACAAACTCATCAAACACCTGATAACAGGTGAACCACACGCGCAAACAACGAACAGTCAGCAAGCAAGATCGCCAATTTTATTCATGACCGTTCATTGTGAGGGACAGGGTGGTGATGATATGTGTGTGACAGATATGCGGGTGGAGGTCGGCCTTTCTTTGCCGTCTGGCCTGGCGGCGAGGGTTCTGTTCCTGTGCATACGACAGGCGGACTGTAGTGGGGATCAGACGCGAGTCAAGGGGCTTTGTGGTGCAGCTGTGGGCGGCATAAAAAACACCTTGAAGGTGAGCAACAGACTTGTGTACGGTATAAAACGTGTGTCCATATTGTGTTTTACTTATACATTGATATATTATACATACTGTACATAGTTCACCAACTATATAATCACTTTACATGTATTTTTGAATTATGTTTAAAATACTTTAACTGTCACTATACTTGTGATTCTTGTAGAAATATGGCCATGATTTGGACATGACTGCTATGTGGCTGAAGAACGCTTACCTGCTCAAAGATCTGCTCCAGCAGCACTCTCCTCGACAGGTGACTCATCTACAATCATCTGTACATCAAATTCTGACGTTTGCTTTATTTTCTGTAATGATTTAACTTAAAATACATGCTTTTGCACATTTGTTAATGGGTCCAGTGTGCAATTCCTTCGGTTAAAAATACTTTTCCGAGTATCCGGACACAGATTGACACAGCCACACCAACCGATGGCGTATGAACGGAGCGGGATTATGTCATCTTCTGACTAATGGCCAATATGTTTCACATATTTCACATTTTGTATTCGTGCTTGTTTACATTAAGCTTGGTAGGCAGAAAACCTGTTAATATACAGAGCTTTACACCATTTATGTAGGATTTATATGTTCTCCTGTAGGATATGAAGGGCTCAGAGGAGCTGGTGCCTCTCGTGACAGATATACAGGAGTCTGTCCGAGCGCTCAGTGATCTCTGTATTCAGGCATATCAGCAACTGTTGTCCATCTCGGAGAGTCGCCTGCAACCCATCATTGGTATTTTCACACAAACACCTAAACGTTGTCTATCTCGCATGTTGCCAGTATATAACATACATCTGTGCTACTCAGTACCAGCCATGCTTGAAAGTGAGACTATCCCTGGTCTGTCTGGATCATCAGTAAAGCTGAGCAGCGGTCGCAAGCGTGCAGCGTCAGATCCCCGCGCTCCTGCAGAGGGGGCTAGTATGTCGGCGGTTCTGAGGGAACTGGGAGCGTTACACACCGCGCTGTCCCGTCAAGATCTGGCCTCGGCCCTGCTAGAACAAGCCTTCCATCAGCTCATCCACTTGTTGGCCACCACCACCCTCAACAGCCTGCTGCTGCGCAAGGACATGTGCTGCTGGAACCGTGGTCTTCAGATCAGGTCCGAGCTGCTCTGTTCATCATTATAGATCTTGAAATTCATTTTTAGTACCACTCTGGTCCAGAAGAACTTTCTCTTTCAGTTTTTTACTGAAAATACAACCAACAGAACATTTATAACTGAATCGAAATGTTAAACAAGTAGCTTTAAGATTTATTTATGTACGATTTATGTTTACATTTTGCAAAGCGGCCTTTAATTTATGGTTGGAGTTATAATCCTTTTAAACTTTGTTTTATTAACATTCATGTTTGTTTTTATTTATTTAAATTCTTGTATGTTTATTTACGTATGTGTAATTGTCCTGTCTTTCTGTATGTCATTGTTCTAAAATTTTTACTTTAAAGCTGCTTCGCAACAATCCAAATTTGCAATATACACAATGCAATATACGCATTTTAAGAAAAATATTCTATACAATAAGGCAACATATTTTGTATGTATTTTTGTTGATTTATATACATTGGAAAGGGAGTTAACAGTAGTATTTATATACTATAAACTATAAATACTTTTCTATTTCTCTCAGGTATAATGTGAGTTTGCTGGAGGAGTGGCTGCGGAGTCGTTCACTACAGACAGGGGGTGCTGTGACTTCTCTTGAACCCTTGATACAAGTGGCTCAGCTTCTTCAAATGGGCAAAAGGACTGAAGCTGATGGACAAGCCATGGTCAAAACCTGCAACGCACTGACCAACCAGCAGGTGGGGTTGATACTATACAACATATTCAATTAAAATATTTAGGTTTTTTGAATATTCTTAACATGTGCCATTTACTTTAGATCGTGAAGATTTTGAGCCTGTATACTCCTCAGAGTGATACTGAAGAAAGGGTGACACTTAATTTCATTCGTATAGTACAGGTAAGTTGAAAAGACCTTATGCCAATCAAATGTGATCTGTTTAAAGTATAAGAATCATAGCAAGGGATTTTATGTAGTTTTGCTGAGGGTGATAATGTCGTTTTCTATGTGGGGTTTCCCAGGGGTTGCTGAAGGGGCGGTCTGAAGGGCAACCACCACAGCTTCTGCTGGATGTCAGGCGGGTTTTCCCCGTCACCTTCCCTTATCAGCCGCCAGCACCAGCCAGCGACGCACAGTTCAAAATCCCAGAATCCCTAAAGATCTCATTCCTTCGCAGAATCTGAGGTCGTTCGTCTGCTGTAGAACTTCAATTTTTTATTTAGTCTTACTAATAACTTTACTTAAAATACTCAAATAGGAATATAAAATGAGATGTTAGGTTAGGCTTTTTTTATTAAGGAATGCTAAATGCTTTCTACTAATATTACAAAGATTGTTTTTTAGTAGTAATAGTTAAAATAGTAAGTTTGAAGTAATCTTGATTTCTAAACTTCTAGTCTTAAAGCGAATGCACATTCTTCTAAAAACAGAAAAGTTGTGTTTTTAAAGTTTAAAAACATAATATTTTTCAGGTTATGTCACCAGTGGTTGACTAAACATGCCTCAACCGATCACACAGTGATAAAAGAAGAACTCAACAAAATATGTATTTTATCATCCATTTATTGGAATTAGAAACGAACCAAGGCCTGGCACACGTTTTACCTCCATCCCCGATAAGAACGATCATATTTAGAAAAAACGAAAATTAGAAACATCTTTGTATAAAAAAACTCTCATGCTAGTACTCTGTATCACTACACATCAGTATTACATATGTATATATTCACAAGCCTTTCAAAAATAGAAAATAATACCCCAATATCAAAATAAATGACAAAGAAAACCATTTCAATATCACAATAAAGATACATGCTGGCACAAGAGAAAATCTTTCCCAACATGCACTGCTTCTTATATACAGGCAAGTCACTGACTGAGCGTGCACAAACATAAGATGGTGGAATAGACATAGCTCAAGGTGCTTAATATTTCAGTTTGATAAGTAATGCAATCAAGATCATTTCGCTCTAAGATTTTCACAATGCGTGGCAGGTTTGTCATTTAGAGTAAATCCAACCACAGGAAGGAATGGACATCTTGTGCTTTTCTAATATGGCGGATTGTTTGGCAGTGAAATGGCAGGGCTCATCAGCGGTTACTATGGCAACTCTATAGGAGTCATTCTCAGAGGTGTGAATGCAGAGATTGAGAAACACAAAGAGACTATATTTCCCATGATTCTACTTAAAACGTCACTTAGGAAATAATCCGGTCGGTATAGGGTAGAGTGACATATCAAGGGTGTAGAAAAATGAACGTTTAAGTAATCTTTAAACGTTTTGAGACCTGTGACCGCATGGGTCAGACAGCAGAATTTGATGTAAATGAATCAAAATTTTGCGGTTATTCATCACACTTAATACAGTTAAATTTCAATCCCTATTTTTAGATAAACATATAATTCGATTTTACTAAAACAGGCAACTTTGGTGTCTAATACAAGCCGTGTCAATCCAGCACATACGCACGGTTTACACCATCGTGCCAAAGCACATTGCTAAACGGCATAGACAGGCCACTCACGCTTATGGATAAATGAACAGACCCCAAAACCATATTAGATACACAAAGACTTGTGAAGAAAGAGCTACCGCAAGCCTCTTTTTTATAATCGGCTGGTGCTTCTAAAAGTTTGCATAATGTTCAAAGATCTGACCCTTAGGGGGTTGGTCCCTATTAAAGAGCGTTTCTTGAAAGTTACGTTATGTATGGGGTATGACAATAAAGCATCCTTTAAAGGATGCAGGTATGAAAGAAGGGTAAATATGAGGAGAAGAGTCTCGCTGAAATCGTTCCCCTTCTGCAGAAGACCCATTACTTTTTATGAACATGAATAGTTCTGTTCTCTTTTTGTGTTCTTTTGTCATTTACTAAATAAGATTTGTGTTTTATCAGCTTTATTAATGTGTTTGAATAAACTTTATAAATTAACATGCAATATCATTTTGTCTTACATTCTCAGTTTTATTGCTTACTGTCAACTACAGGAGTCATTATGCACGTAAAAAAATATGTTGTAAGTAATAAACTTATCAGATAGGTAATGACAAATCAAAGACATGCCATCTCATCCATTATCTCGATTCCCTCAAACTGTTCTTCGGATTCTTTGGAAATGATGTGAATGTCTTTCACAGGTAACACCATTACTTTGTGTGTGAAGGGTTTTTCACAGAGCACCTTGTATTCTTGTCGAGCTATTTCTGAGTTCTGACTAAACTAGATTAACAAGCAGATGATACAGCCCTTCAAAGTCTTAAGTTGGGAGTTAATAGATCAACAGGAATCTTTTTCATGACTGTTGCTCAGAATGAAGGATTTGACCACATCTACCAGATGAAGTTAAGCGGAAGGCCCTTCAATTTCTCCTGGTAGATGTGGTCAAATCCTTCATTCTGAGCAACAGTCAATGAGTTCTTCCAATCTCCAACCGTTCCTGTAACACAGTATGTTAAGAGTGTTACGTTAACGCAACATTAAATGTTCTATAAGTGTAAATGTGTAAAGACGAACTTGTTAACATAGAAACTACCATTGTTATTTCTTCATTTATTCCATTAACTGAAAAACACCTGCATCTCTTGTGCATTTAAAAGGATTAACGATGTCATTTAAAGGTGCAGTGTGTAGTTTTGTTGAGGATCTATTGACTGAAATGCTAAATAATATACATAACTATGTCTTCAGAGGTAAAAACCTAACAGAATTTATTTGTTATATTAAAATGAGCTATTTCCATCTACTTACACCGTAGGTCCCCTTACTTGGAATTCGTTGTGTTGTTTCTACAGTAGCCCTAAACGGACAAACTACAACGGAGCTCTCCATAAATGCATCATCTCACTCAGCAAAGAAGCAAAAACATGAGGACATCTTCCTCCTGTGTGAGCCACCGTAGTCCTTCGAAAGGGAGGCGGGAAGGGTGAAGTGAGCTGTGTGTTGCAATTCGCAACCACCTCACCACTAGATGCCGCTACATTTCTTTATGTGTTTTTACTGTGTGTAGGACCTTTAAATGTTTTTACTTGCAATGGATGAGAAAGATTATACGCTTTTGTCTGACCTTTGCGCAAAAATAGTCCTTTTGGATGGTCTGTGACCTCATCAGGAAGGAATTCGTAGTTGGCTTTGGGGTCTGTCTTCATGTTGCTGAAAGTGGCTTTTTCCACCACTTTATCAATCGCTGCATCTGACAGATTCTTCCCCACAAACTCACAGATTTTCACAACAACGGATCTCAGGTCCTGATAAAATAATCGTTAGCTGAAAACTTTAGATGTAAATTTGTTGTCTTAAAGGGAAAGTTCAACCAAAAATGAAATTTACTCACCCTTGAATTGTTTCAAATCTGTATACATTTCTTTGTTCTATCGAACACGAAAGAAGATATTTTGAGTAATGTAGGAAAGAAAATAGATCTGGGGCACTTTTGACTACCGTTGTAATTTTTTCTAGTATGGTTGTCAATGGTGGCCAAATCAAGCGTAGCTTTAGTTCTGGCAAGTCACGTGTGTCTGGGGGGGGGGGGGGTCGTGTATTGCTGCGCTCCCGCTATGTCCATGCAAGGCTGAATTGATGGGTGGAGAGTTGCCCAGAACAGTTTCATTCTGCCAACCTTAAATATATGCTATTGTTAAATATTTGATGACAGTGGTCCTGACAGAACAACTGTTTGTTTATAACAAGTATTCTTCCAAATAAATTTCTCTGTGTTTATCACAACTAACAAATGTAAACAGACTGTACACAACAGTTCATGACAGAATTTTTACTTTTGGGTGAACTGTTCCATTAAAGCTATTGGTTTTATGTATATACTATATAGCCAAAGTGTAATATAGCAAAACTTTTCACCTTGATCATCTCTTCGTAAGTCAGGAACAAGATGTTGTATTTGCCTTTATTTGAGATCCATCCTTTGATGTGATCAAACCAACAACCACCGACCACTGCAAACCAAACATAACTATTACATAAACATGTGTTTTTGTACATGCTTATGCTTTCACCCCATAATATACATTTATTTCAGCAGATTTGTGTTGTAATGACATTTAACATATGAAATTAGAGGTGAATGGTTTAGTTGAGTTCTCTCACTCCATCCTGTGAAAAACTTTTCCAGCATCTCGTCCAAGTTCTCGGAAGATTCCAGGCTCTTCATGTTTTTGGAAAAATGAAAATAGGACACCATGACATCCTTGGGGTTTCTCATAACGTAGATGATCTTAAATAAAGAAAAGGAAGTAAATTATGACAGGGTTTTCATGGGTGAATTATATCTGTAACGCATATTCACTTTTCCTTTCTGTTGCAGTCCTTTAGGCACCAAGTGCTCATGTAAATGGGAGCTGAAGAGTCTCGGGGAGGGACGTGCGTTGTAATCTTTCCCCTTCTGCAGGAGCTCCAGCCAGGGCATCTGCTCGTACGTGGTTTCGCCTTCTTTTCCCAAAAGATCATTCTCATACAATAAAGTCATGATTCTCTGGGTCCATACCGTTCCTGAAAGAGCATCATTGTGGCAAACATAACATACATTAGGTTTTATAGGACTAAAGTTCATAGTATACAAAAGAGAGATTTGTGAGTGGGACTAAAGCAAGATTTAAAAAGACTGGCATGTTTTTGTGGAAAATGGAAAGAGTGATTATAGTGACCGACTTCATGTTTGGATGCACTGATCCTTTTAAAAACACTAATTGTATAAAATTGTATTAATTCATAGAAATAAGATTTTAGCTTTTAGTAAGAAGTAACAGAACATTTGGCTTAATCAAACAACATTTTGATGCCATTTTTCTTTTTCCTGTTTTGTCTTACATTCTTTTTAATTTTTTAGGTCAACTACAGCAAGAGTCGTGACTTGTGAAACAACTAATTGACAGACTTACCAGATTTCGGGAAGGCAATGAGAAAGACGTCATCATCCCTTATTTCAAAATCCCTCAAACTGTCAATATAGACGACAGAATTTAGATGAATGCCTTTCAAAGGTAACACCATTCGTTTGTATGTGAAGAGTTTATCACTGAGCACCTTGTATTCTTCTTGAGCCATTTCTGTGTTCTGACTAAACCAGATCTCGTCATGGACGAGAATTGGGCTACCATTGTCTATTAAGCAATGTCTAAACTTTAGACTTTGTAGAGTTAAAAATTAACATGAATACATTTGAGATTTCCTAAGCCCATAGGGAGTAATAAAAACCTATGGGCTTAAATGTATGTCCTGTACTAGCCTGCTAGTAATGTGGGTTAAATAGGCTACAACTTGATTGGCCTTTGGATAAAAATATCTGCTAAATGCATAAATGTAAAAATATAAAGAATAAAAATAAACTATGTGCCTATTCAATAAAACAAATGAAGATTGTCAAAAAAGACATTGACATTTTGTATAATTTGTGCTGGGTGTGCAACATTGCATGGATTCACAGTTTTTCAACAGCCCAAAAGGGCTCATATGACACCCATTTTCTTCTCTCTCCACTGGTTACCGGTTGAAGCCTGAATCAGATACTAGTCACCAATGCTTGCCTACAGGACTATCACTGGATCCGCGCATACTTTCACACACTCCTACACCCCATCAAGAACCCTGTGTTCAGCAAACCAGCTCCGTCTTGTATTGCCTTCTCGAAAGGGCATTACACTCATTCTCCTTCACAGCTCCTTCCTGGTGGAACATTCTTCCTTACTCAGTCCGGTCAACCACATCTCTCAAAAAACTACTTAAAACACATGTCTTCTGTGAATACATGACAGACAAATGAAGAAATTAAATCAATCAATAAATAACCCTCTCTCTTTCTATAAACAGGTATTTGTATGGCTTTTGTTGAAACTAGTAACTTTGTATCAGCACCTCTTGTATTATCTATTATCTAGCTCTTGTATGACATATTTGACATATCTCCCTAATAACTGGAAATTCAAACAGCTGGCACTCTCGTGTCGAGTCACATGCTTCGAGTCACATGCTGTTACTTTCATCCACCCTTTAAAAACTCATGTTGTAGTTATCTATTGTCCCTAGTAGGGTGGCCATTTCCATAACACCAAAAAGGAGGACACTTTGCCGCATTTAGTGAGGACAGAATAACTGCATCTGGTGTACTCCAATATACTGTATCACAATATTGTGATACAGTGATTCCGAAATAGCCTACTCTATTCATTACCAGACAATTTGATCTACGACATATCTTGATGTAGACCTTTGTGTAACAGAAGCAAAAAAGTGTTTGTTCACAGTATTTATTCAAGACACTCCTGTATGACTGGTGATGCTTGACTGTAGACTTTACAAAGCTCTGCAGCGGAGATTTGGTCATCCTGAGGTTACCTCTCGAAAATAAGACCTAAGGGAAGACGTACCAGCAGCTCATCGGTTACCTTTATGTTTTTCAGTGCTGGCATGTCAGCTTTCCCTTTACTACTAACGTCCACTTCACAGCGACATAGTGTGCAAAATCCATGGAAAGCATCTCTACTATTTACGTTTTTAACCAATGATCTATCAGATATTTATTTGACACCTCTTTCAGCCAATCATTTGTTTGACCGGAGATCTTACGGCGTCAGACGCTATGATGCTGCATCCCAATAAAGGTTTTAAAGCGCGTTTTTTAAAGGCCGATTCAGCGCAACTCCGAAAAGGAGGACAAATGAGTGTCCGGCTTGAGGCTGCGCCGGACGCCGGACAGGGGGCTTAAAATCCGGACTGTCCAGCCAAAAGCCGGACGTATGGCCACCCTAGTCCCTAGGTAAGTGTGGTCTTCAATGAACTGGTGAACATACATTTTAATCATATGAACAAACAATAAAACTTAAGTAAAACACAATAACACGCAACAGAAAGTCCGGGCCTGGTCCTCTCTCGTCGTACCCTCCTGACGCTTGTCCGTCAGTTGTTTCAACATATTTTTGTAAGTTAACACAACTTGCTAATCTAAGTTTGTTCACTCAACTTAAAATTAAGTTTTGATTGTCTCAAAGAGTTTAAAAGTTCACCCAATAAAGTGTTCCTTGTCTCAATTAAAAAAATATTAGTTAAATCAACGTAGTATCCAAATCACGTATTCGCATAATTTATCGCGAGATTTTGTGCAGAGCACAGCAGTAGTCTACCATGTCAATATCATGTTTAAACTTTACTCTTCTCAAATGTGGTAACTAAATATTTGTTCATATTGTTTGTAAAACGAATGAAAACTACGAAAAATGGGATATATGATTTAATAGTGAAAATAAAGTTTGCATCCATTACGAACGGTACCGCTGTGAAGTGATGTTCGACTCTTGAACGAATCGTTCTTAAGAGCCGGTCCTGACCAGTTCTGACGTAAAGCCGAAGTATACACGTCCGACACAAAATGAATCGAATGAGCCGATTCGCGGAAATGAATCGGACTCGACATCACTACCACTGTGAGTGAGGAGAGAAGAGAAGTCGCCATTTTGTCACCAGAAGCCGATTCATTAAAACATAGTTTTTGGTAAGTAAAACTTAAATTGAATATCGTAAATTGAGGTTTTGTCTTAGTATTATAAAAGGTTTAGATAGAAAGTTGTGTCTTGGTTTGGAACCTAACGTTAAATTGAATCAGAAATAAGTTGTTAGCGACGAAAGTTTTCTGAGGGAAGATTTCCAACGGCTTTTTCATTTCAAGTTAGGCCTAAAGGCACGACGTGTTTTGAGTTTGTTTTATTGTGTCATTTTTACAAAAATGGCAACCAAACATTAGATTTTAAAGCCTCCACACTACTTAGCGTTAGTTTAGTTGATGTGATCGGCAAGCAAATTTACTCGGTGGCATTAATAATCACATGATAAAAAAATACAACTGTAATTATATATATATATATTGTGGCTCACAGCTACTTACTGTATACATAGCATTAATAATCACATACGAAAAAAATACAACTGTAATTATATATATATATATATATATATATGTATATTATTGCTCACAGCTACTTACTGCATACATAGCATTAATAATCACATATGAAAAACCAGTGGCGTGGTTCTGTATTCCTGAAGCTTGGCGGTGATGGTCTTTTCGCCCACCCGAACAGCCTCATCCATGGCTGTCATCATTATAGTCACGGGTGTCCATGTCCACCCCTGACAGATACCAGGCATGCAGTAGAGCATACTCACTCATTCGTACTGCTCTGTAGAGGGACAGTTGAAACAAAACCATTTGTGGCTCATAGATGTGACCTGATAATATCTGTAACACCCTCTCTTAGCTTTTGTTTGCATATAAAGCCGTTTTATATAAAGTCACTTCCCACAAACACTAAGCCAAGAAAGGTTGATTTGTAGTTTAACGTTCAAGAAACTGTCATAGCGTTGTGTCACATCTTCCAGTGGCATTGCACGGGAGCTCTTAAAATGTGTCTACATTAACAGTCAGTTTGTTAATTGTCAGGACCTGGGCTCAAACTCCGGTCTCTGGTGTAAGGGATAGGGCCAAAGGCAAAAGTAGTATTTTCACCCAAGTAAGTAATCCAAAAGGTGGAGAGGTAAATCCACAGAGTTACAAAATCAAAAAATGCCTTGTGATCAAAAACAGGACAAAACTGAAAAGGGCAGGGTTCACTTTATTTTAAATTGTTATTGTATTTTATTTTACTGTGAAGCACTTTGTGATTTTTATCTGTGAAAAGTGCTATATAAATAAATGTTACTTGCTTACCTTTTTCGAGGGTGCTCCTTTGTAATGTAATGGCATTACTTTGAAATGACAATGAAATAAATATGTGATAACAATTGTGCACAATACAAATTTGCTGTCAGGAAATTATATTAATATATTCTTTCTATTCGGATTCTACAATCTGACACAAATGTAATGGAAATGTAATATTCTGCGACGGCACAATTATGGCCTTTATGTGTGGGGTGTGAATTTTGAAAGAAAGTGTTTTAATAAAATTTATATTTGATCAATTGTTCACAGACTAATGATTTCATATGTAAATGGAATACTATGTTAAATAAAATATGCGAACATGCTGCACAGAAAACCATATAATCTCTGCATGGTTAAACTTTGGGCAGATGAATCTTTTAGGATTTAGGATCCTTAAGACAAAAACTGTGAATCGGTGGGAGGTGGAGCCTGTTTCTCAAGCCTGGTCCGGGTTTTAAGCCCCTTCACTGTGTTTGCTACATCCAGAAATGAAATAAGTTTGGTATTTGTTGGAATTACATGAAAAAGTAACGTGTTTCCATGCAAATATGTTTCATATATGCAAATAAAGTAAAGGTTTCCGAATAGTCTATGTAGTAATAAGAATAACATTATTATTTGAGTTTATCCATTACGTAACAACAACATTGTGTCCTTATATATCAAATTCAAGTTATAATCAGTCTTTATAGCTGTGATGGTGTTTTTTTGCTGGAGAAAATAAGTATATTTTGCACAAGCTGTTATTCTGGTTTCTTATTTGCATAGTAAATATTAAGTGTTGTATCATAAGACAACACAATTTTACTGTACGTAAATAAAATTACCTTCAGTTGTCATATTATTGGAAATAAAACTGCATTCTTCATAATTTTATATACCTTTTACTAATTTGCAACGCAACCGTTCTGGACTAAAGTGAACTTTACTACGACATTTGAAGTGTACAAATAAAGACAAAGAATCGATTTGATATATTAAGTCCAAAGTTTGGCCATAAACAAACAGACAATATTAAACCCTGGTTTTTCAACCCCATGATATATCTTATTTGGCTCATTTAGATCTTGGCAATGGCTCAGCAGGAATACAAGAAACTTAGTGACAAATTCTTCACATACAAAGGAATGGTGTTTCCTATAGATGGGACGAATGATCTTACCACAGATATTATTGACAGTTTAAAGGATTTTGACATAAGAGATGATGATGTCTTTGCTGTTACCTTCCCAAAATCTGGTAAGTGACTGTAAATGCTAAGGTGAAGTTAACAAAGTTTATTCATTTTCAAGAAAGTCGACTTTAGCCTGATCATGTTTGTGTTTGGTGCTAAAGCTACAGATGACTTTGAAGAAAATTCCCACAACTGTTCAACGCTGTCGACGTATATTTGTAAGGATTTTGTAACAAAGTTTAGAATAAAGTGATGGCTATAATAATGTTTCTTTATGTTCTCATGTCCTCTTTCTTAGGTACGGTATGGACCCAACGTATAATTACTTTACTCTATGAGGAAGATTTCCCTGACAAAGCAAATGAAACCACGTACCATCAGATGCCTTGGCTGGAGTTTCGGGAAAAGGACGTGGATTATGAGTCCCGTCCATCTCCAAGACTGTTCGCGTCTCATTTACACGAGCACATGGTGCCAAAAGGATTGGAAGCAAAAGGAAAAGTACGCATGTAATAATCTATACATTACAGTGACTTGCCATTGCTTTCTACTGCATCACTTTTTTCTTCCTAGATTATCTATGTGATGAGAAACCCTAAAGATGTCTTGGTGTCTTATTTCCATTTTGCCAAAAAAATTAAGAGCTTGGAATCTGTAGAAAGCTATGACGAGTTGCTGGATAAGTTCTTCAAAGGATGGAGTAAGATCCTTGCAGGACTTTACTTGAAATATGTGCATCATTGAGAAATGTATTATTGTTTAAGGTTATGTTTTTGGTTTAGTGGTCGGTGGATGTTGGTTCGATCACATCAGAGGATGGATCTCAAACAAAGACAAATACAACATCTTGATCCTGACTTATGAAGAGATGATCAAGGTGAGAACTGTTTGGCTGGTTACTCATTCAAGTATTACAAATACTTTAATGCCTTCATCTTTTCTCAGGACCTGAGATCCGTCGTTGTGAAAATCTGTGAGTTTGTGGGCAAGAATCTGTCAGATGAAGCGATTGATAAAGTGGTGGGAAAAGCCACTTTCAGCAACATGAAGACAGACCCCAAAGCCAACTACGAATTCCTCCCTGAGAACGTCACTGACCAGCCAAAAGGACTTTTTGTTCGAAAAGGTCAGAGAAAATAGAATAACCAAAAGTTAGGGTGTCATAATAATGAAGTTATTTTTATGTTTTATTTGATCACTTTTTAACGGTGTTACAGGAACAGTTGGAGACTGGAAGAACTCACTGACCGTAGCACAAAGTGAACGCTTTGACCAGGCTTACTACGATAGAATGAAAGATCTTCATCTGGAATTTAACTGGGACTTACATTGAAGAAATAATGTGATGAAATGTTGAGTCTAATATGTAGCCTGTTTTCGACCACCAGAGGGACTTTCTCACTATACAGTTTTAATAAATGTCTAATATAATGTGCAGCCGCAGAAAAAATAAGAGACCACGCCAACCTTTACTCGGCATTTCTGTGTGTATTGTGGCAATTACAGCGGCTGTTGAATTTTATCAGAAACAAACCTCGAGAATGACATAAAGTCCCCCAATAGCAATGTTAAAGACTGAGAGAATGCAAAGATGGATGAGAGTTGTGAAAAAAATCTGGTTTATTTAATAAAATATTCCATTTGAATCCCAACATACATGTAAAAACATCAGTAGGCCTAATGTGTTGTTTTAACATGAATATTTCTGTTCCCAGATAACAACCGCTTTAATATTAGCCAAAATTGTAACATAAATATCTCTTTTATAGGTCCAGTGTATGATATTCACGGCATCTAGTGGTAAGGTTGTGAATTGACCCTTTGGATAAGATACTTAGATACTGTTGCTACTCAGAGGTGTCACTGGGTTCGTCTGGTAGGCATCATCTGTGTTTGGGGAATAAACGATTATAGAAATACATAGCTTACATACCTTTCCTTGCTATTATCAGAGAGACATCTCGTGAGTTGTGTGTCCGATCCCACTTTCATCACATCCATTACCCCGTGTGAAAGATCAGATGCCTTTGGGCGAGGTGCTGCTGTTTATGTCCTTTTTATGGTTCCCATCAATGCCAGAGATTAATGAAAATAAAATGTACATGATGTTAAAGTTGCAGAGTACATTGTGTGTTCGTTTACTTCATAGTGTTTTAGTGATGTTTAAGCTTTTGATTGTTTAAAACTGTTCTTGCATACAATAAAACATACAGTGCCTTTCGTAAGGTCTGTCTAACATTACCATATTGTTCAGACGTATGAACCCCGCTTAATGTGTGGTTACCGTGGTTACTACACCAATCGTGTTTGTGTTCGTTTTATTTATTGCAGAAATCTGGTTATTTTTATAAAGGAAATCGTTTACAGAACCGAATTAAAGACATAAACTGTTAGTTAAGCGATCTGATGTGGTCAAATGACAGTTTTTTTATTGTTGCGTGAACTGTCCCTTTAAATGCAGCTTGACCGCCAGCAGTTGTTTTTCATCGCCAGTGACTGTGACGTAACTCGCTGGAAGATTCATAACACGCGCGCGTTGGCAGAAGTTTCTTTTGGCAGAAGTTTCTTTTGGTCTTTGCACGATGATTAAGGAGGACATGTCCATGTATCGGTTTCAGGTCGGCAAGTCCCTTTGGCCTGAAATCATAGAAATCCAGAAGATGGAGTCGGAGCGGTTGAGAGCGCTAAAGAGAGGTCCCATCGCAACAAAGTTGCATCGTATCTTCTGTGAAGACCATAGACATAGAGAAAATCTACCCTTTCTAGACTGGTTACATGAACCTGCTCGTGGACGTCAATGGATTGATTGGCGTTATCGGCGTCCTCCGATTCCATCTGAGGAACGGTCCTCGGGCGAGGAGGGCCCGCTCGTAGAAGGTAACGTACTTGATATAGGAATAATGTGAAGCATGAGCCTCCTCGTAAAATGACGTTTTGCGTTGAAGTTTTGTTGGTGGCTAATCTCAGTGGATTCTCTCTCTCCTTCTCTCTCTCTCTCTCTCTCTCTCTCTCTCTCTCCTTCTCTCTCTCTCTCCTTCTCTCTCTCTCTCTCTCTCTCTCTCTCTCTCTCTCTCTCTCCTCTCTCTCTCTCTCTCTCTCTCTCTCTCTCTCTCTCTCTCTCTCTCTCTCTCTCTCTCTCTCTCTCTCTCCTTCTCTCTCTCTCTCCTTCTCTCTCTCTCTCTCTCTCTCTCTCTCTCTCTCTCTCCTTCTCTCTCTCTCTCTCCTTCTCTCTCTCTCTCTCCTTCTCTCTCTCTCTCTCCTTCTCTCTCTCTCCTTCTCTCTCTCTCTCTCCTTCTCTCTCTCTCCTTCTCTCTCTCTCTCTCTCTCTCTGTTCATAGCTGCGAGATATTTGTTCATGAAATCTTAAAATGATTATTTTCACAGCTGAGAAATTCCCCAAAGACATTAAGGATGGTGATGTCACTTCTACACAACTTCTGTATAACATATTTAAACAATGGTGTCAGTTTATAGAGTGTTTATGATTTCCTTCACAATCACTAGAAGACAACGAGGAGGTGTCTTTAGACATTGACCTGTTTGCCATTGGTTAAACGCATTGACTTTATATGTTGAAACTGGCTAATGTCAGTTCTCCACAGTAATGTTTCAATGATGTCTGTTTGTGACATTTAAATGATTCTTCTCATCCATGTATAGCTAAGGAATCAGTAGGAGATTTCCGTGGGATGTCTTCAGAGAGTGACGTGTTTGTCACAGGTAAAACACTTTTCTTGATGGCTTATGTCAGTCATACACAGCAATGCATACGTAATGTTTTTATAGCTATATCACCCTTGAATGCCTGTACGACGAGGTGATGTCTACAGATGATGTGTTTGTAAAAGGTGATGCACATCATCTTAAATGTGGCTAATGCAAGTTCTACACAACGATGTATAATATATTTAAACAACGATGTCCGTTTAAAAACTTTTATCGAAAAATTTCTTTCATTTATGTACAGCTCAACAATCACTAGAAGACATCGAGGAAGTGCCTTTGGACGGCGATGTGCTCGTCTTGGGTAAAACACATTTTCTTTATATGTGGATATTGGCTAATGTCAATTCTCCACAGTAATGTATAATGTAACAGTGATGTCTGTTTATGATATTTAAACGATTCTTTTCATCCAAGTATAGTTAAGGAATCACTGGCTGTCAGGGAGATGTCTTTACAGAGTGATGTGTTTGTCACAGATAAAACACTTTTGTTCTTTCTGGCTTATGTCAGTCATAGACAGCAATGTAGAAGTAATGTCTATATCACTCGTCGTACAGCCTTGAATGCCTGTACGACGAGGTGATGTCTACAGATGATGTGTTCGTAACGGGTCAGGCACATATTTACATGTGGCTGATGTCATTTATTGCTATGTAAAATGTATAACCCTAAGAACTGTCCCTTAATCATCTTTGTTTTTATTACATTTATAGCGAATACAAGCAAGGAACCGAGCAGACAAGCCAACAGAGAGGTAAATGTCCTTTAGTTTTAATTTTAAACTGAAAAGAGAAGGCTAAATGTTGTTGTATTTTTACACCTACCGACATTTAAGATTCTTCATAGTTTCAAAGGCCCGGTTTCACAGACAAGGCTTAAGGTTAGTCCCAGACTCGAATGATTGTGTGACCGGTCTTAACTGAATATAACTTGCCAAGAAATATCTTCGAACATATCAGTGCTATTGTTTTGTCTCAAGATGCTCACCAGTAATGTATTCTTCTCTGGCATTGTCATAAAAGCGACAGATATGTCCTGGCTTAAGCTAAACCGTGTCTGTAAAACCCAAAGACTTTACATTTTAACTAGTCACAAAATAATCTAACCCACCCGAGTCCGATGTATACATTATTACAAAACAAATATAACAGGAATGTTATCTGTGAATCATTTTAAACTGCACTGTCATTATTTATTGTATTAATAATTTGTGCTTCTTTTTGGATTAGTGGCAAACAGATGAATGCGGTCGAGCCCGGATGATAATATATCCCAAGAAATATAGGGTAAGACATGATTTTTATGTAATTCAGATTGCTGTGTTTTATTTAATGCGTTGTCTGTGTTTCATTTACATTTAGTCATTTAGCAACCGCTTTTATCCAAAGCGACTTACAGATGAGGAAACATTGGAAGCAATTATAACATCATAGGCAACAAAATACATAAGTGCATCAAACTAGTCCATTAAAGCCTAGCACAGTATACAAAGCTAGTGTTAAATGGCCAGTAGGGTTGGGTATTGTTTTTATTTATTTATTTTTAACTGTGCCAAATACTTTAAAAAAGAGCCACAAACAATGGTGGCTGATATTAGAGAACCGTATATTCTATTAAAAAACGCAACATTCACAAATAAAGTTTAAGTGAATGTGAAATGAGCATGGACACTAACATTGCTATAAAGATGTTAGTGTTTACCGTCCCTAAGGTAAGCACACGCTTCATACATTTTTTAATTGGATAAAAATATACCGTTTAACCATATTATTAGATATGTTGGGTTTGTATTATCAGAAAAGTGTCTCAATCAACGGCTCCGTCAGCATTTACGAGGCACTGAAATCTGTGTTTTGATTCGGTCCAGTTACATACCAGATCTTCAGTACCCAACCCTAATATCTAGTGTCTCTTCTTAATACTTAAAAAGCACTTTTTATTTACATGTATTGACTTTGGAAACATTTGCGCTGGCACTCACTGTAAAAAAACATACAGTTTGTATTCTATGGCTGATCTGAGGTACTTTGTAATTGTGTTTTCTTTTTGTGAATCACTGCAGCTGTACAAGATTATTTTCTTGTTGTTCTTGACAATATTCTCTCGTATTCTTGTTTTAGATTTCATTGACTGATAGGGGTACCCAAACAACATCTCAGGATTTTGGTGAACCCAATGGGGAAGTTGAGGTGAAATACAACAGGGTAGAGGCCTTCTTCAGGAAAAAGTGGAAAGCGGTAAAACGCACCTTCACACAGTGCCTAGGGTGCTCAAATTGATATGACTATTGAGCCTTATTGGGGTCAAGCCCCGTAGTTGATTGATATCAAAGTGGTCTTTGTTTTCAAAATCTGATCATCATGTCCAACGTATTTCCAGTTGGACATTGGTTGGGCTATTATAGTTGCTGTTTCCATCATTTAATTTATTATCCTTTGACTGACGGTGTCCGGGTTTTACGCTGGATATTGCTTGTGGATAATGCATGCTGGATAACTGTTGCCCTTTGTTAATGTTTAGTGTAGCTGGTTGTTCGTGTATGTGTTTTTTAATGTTTAGTTTAGCTGGTTGTTCGTGTTTGTTTATGTTTAGTGTTGCTGGTTATTAGTGTGTAGCTTTTTGTGTGTGTGTGTTCGTGTGTGTTCGTGTGTGTTCGTGTGTGTTCGTGTGTGTTCGTGTGTGTTCGTGTTCGTGTGTGTGTTCGTGTATGTGTTTTTGACTGTTTAGTTTAGCTGGTTGTTCGTGTTTGTTTATGTTTAGTGTTGCTGGTTATTAGTGTTTAGCTTTTTGTGTGTGTGTGTTCGTGTGTGTTCGTGTGTGTTCGTGTGTGTTCGTGTGTGTTTGTGTGTGTTCGTGTTTGTGTGTGTGTTTGTGTGTGTGTTTGTGTGTGTGTTTGTGTGTGTGTTCGTGTGTGTGTTCGTGTGTGTGTTCGTGTATGTGTTTTTGAATGTTTAGTTTAGCTGGTTGTTCGTGTTTGTTTATGTTTAGTGTTGCTGGTTATTAGTGTTTAGCTTTTTGTGTGTGTGTGTTCGTGTGTGTTCGTGTGTGTTCGTGTTTGTGTGTGTGTTTGTGTGTGTGTTTGTGTGTGTGTTTGTGTGTGTGTTTGTGTGTGTGTTCGTGTGTGTGTTCGTGTGTGTGTTCGTGTGTGTGTTCGTGTATGTGTTTTTGAATGTTTAGTTTAGCTGGTTGTTCGTGTTTGTTTATGTTTAGTGTTGCTGGTTATTAGTGTTTAGCTTTTTGTGTGTGTGTGTTCGTGTGTGTGTTCGTGTGTGTGTTCGTGTGTGTGTTCGTGTGTGTGTTCGTGTGTGTGTTCGTGTGTGTGTTCGTGTGTGTGTTCGTGTATGTGTTTTTGAATGTTTAGTTTAGCTGGTTGTTCGTGTTTGTTTATGATTAGTGTTTAGCTTTTTGTGTGTGTGTGTTCGTGTGTGTGTTCGTGTGTGTTCGTGTGTGTGTTCGTGTATGTGTTTTTGAATGTTTAGTTTAGCTGGTTGTTCGTGTTTGTTTATGATTAGTGTTTAGCTTTTTGTGTGTGTGTGTTCGTGTGTGTGTTCGTGTGTGTGTTCGTGTGTGTGTTCGTGTGTGTGTTCGTGTGTGTGTTCGTGTTTGTGTTCGTGTGTGTGTTCGTGTATGTGTTTTTGAATGTGTGTTCGTGTTTGTGTTCGTGTGTGTGTTCGTGTATGTGTTTTTGAATGTTTAGTTTAGCTGGTTGTTCGTGTTTGTTTATGTTTAGTGTTGCTGGTTATTAGTGTTTAGCTTTTTGTGTGTGTGTTCGTGTGTGTTCGTGTGTGTTCGTGTGTGTTCGTGTGTGTTCGTGTGTGTTCTTGTGTGTGTTCGTGTTTGTGTGTGTGTTCGTGTGTGTTCGTGTGTGTGTGTGTTCGTGTGTTTGTTCGTGTGTGTTCGTGTGTGTGTTTGTTCGTGTGTGTTCGTGTGTGTGTTTGTGTGTGTGTGTTCGTTCGTGTGTGTTCGTTCGTGTGTGTGTGTTCGTGTGTGTGTTCGTGTGTGTGTGTGTGTTCGTGTGTGTGTGTGTTCGTTCGTGTGTGTTTGTTCGTGTGTTCGTTCGTGTGTGTGTGTTCGTGTGTGTGTTCGTGTTTGTTCGTGTTTGTGTGTGTTCGTTCGTGTGTGTGTTCGTGTGTGTGTGTTCGTTCGTTCGTGTGTGTTCGTGTTTGTGTGTGTGTTCGTGTGTGTTCGTGTGTGTGTGTGTGTGTGTGTGTGTGTGTGTTCGTGTGTGTGTGTTCGTTCGTTCGTGTGTGTTCGTGTTTGTGTGTGTGTTCGTGTTTGTGTGTGTGTTCGTGTGTGTGTTCGTGTTTGTGTGTGTTCGTGTTTGTGTGTGTGTTCGTGTGTGTGTGTGTTCGTGTGTGTGTGTGTTCGTGTGTGTGTGTGTTCGTGTGTGTGTGTGTCCGCTCGTGTGTGTGTTTGTGTGTGTGTGTGTTCGTTCGTTCGTGTGTGTTCGTGTGTGTTCGTGTGTGTGTTTGTGTGTGTGTTCGTGTATGTGTTTTTGAATGTTTATTTTAGCTGGTTGTTCGTGTTTGTTTATGTTTAGTGTTGCTGGTTATTAGTGTTTAGCTTTTTGTGTGTGTGTGTTCGTGTGTGTTCGTGTGTGTTCGTGTGTGTGTGTGTGTTCGTGTGTGTTTGTGTGTGTGTTTGTGTGTGTGTTTGTGTGTGTGTTTGTGTGTGTGTGTTTGTGTGTTTGTGTGTTTGTGTGTGTGTTTGTGTGTGTGTTTGTGTGTGTGTTTGTGTGTGTGTGTGTTTGTGTGTGTGTTTGTGTGTGTGTGTTTGTGTGTGTGTTTGTGTGTGTGTTTGTGTGTGTGTTTGTGTGTGTGTTTGTGTGTGTGTTTGTGTGTGTGTTCGTGTGTGTGTTCGTGTGTGTGTTCGTGTGTGTGTTCGTGTGTGTGTGTGTTCGTGTGTGTGTGTTTTCGTGTGTGTGTGTTTTCGTGTGTGTTTGTGTGTGTGTTTGTGTGTGTGTTTGTGTGTTTGTGTGTGTGTTTGTGTGTGTGTTTGTGTGTGTGTTCGTTTGTGTGTGTGTTCGTTTGTGTGTGTGTTCGTTTGTGTGTGTGTGTTCGTTTGTGTGTGTGTTCGTTTGTGTGTGTGTTCGTGTGTGTGTGTGTTCGCGTGTGTTCGTTCGTGTGTGTGTGTTCGTTCGTTCGTTCGTGTGTGTTCGTGTGTGTGTTTGTGTGTGTGTTCGTGTATGTGTTTTTGAATGTTTAGTTTAGCTGGTTGTTCGTGTTTGTTTATGTTTAGTGTTGCTGGTTATTAGTGTTTAGCTTTTTGTGTGTGTGTGTGTGTTCGTGTGTGTTCGTGTTTGTGTGTGTGTTTGTGTGTGTGTTTGTGTGTGTGTTCGTGTGTGTGTTCGTGTGTGTTCGTTTGTGTTCGTGTGTGTTCGTGTTCGTGTGTTTGTTCGTGTGTTCGTTCGTGTGTGTTCGTTCGTGTGTGTGTGTTCGTGTGTGTGTTCGTGTGTGTGTTCGTGTGTGTGTTCGTGTGTGTGTTCATGTTTGTTCGTGTGTGTGTTCATGTTTGTTCGTGTTTGTGTGTGTTCGTTCGTGTGTGTGTGTTCGTGTGTGTGTTCGTGTTTGTTCATGTTTGTGTGTGTTCGTTCGTGTGTGTTCGTTCGTGTGTGTGTTCGTGTGTTCGTTCGTTCGTGTGTGTTTGTGTTTTCGTACGTGTGTTTTTTAGATTAGATTAGATTCAACTTTATTGTCATTACACATATACAAGTACAGTGTAACGAAATGTGGTTTAGGTCTAACCAGAAGTGCAGTTAGCAAGTGCAGGATATACAGTTAGAATAAATACAGAATACAATATGAGAGAATATAATACAGTGGGCATGGACTATAAAAATATTTTGCAGTAGGAATGTTCTATGAAAATATGACAGTAGGTATATACTATGAACAATATATACAGATGACTATATACTATGAACATTAATGTACAGGTGGATATGAACAGATAATAATTTAGATTAAAATAGTGCAAGTGACTATTTTAATCTAAATTATTATCTGTTCATATCCATGTGTTCGTGTGTGTGTTCGTGTGTGTGTGTTCGTTTGTGTATGTTCGTTCGTGTGTGTGTGTGTGTGTGTGTGTGTGTGTGTGTTCGTGTGTGTGTGTTCGTTCGTTCGTGTGTGTGTGTGTTCGTGTGTGTGTGTGTTCGTTCGTGTGTGTGTGTTCGTTCGTGTGTGTGTGTTCGTTCGTGTGTGTGTGTTCGTTCGTGTGTGTGTGTGTTCGTTCGTGTGTGTGTTCGTTCGTGTGTGTGTGTGTGTTTCATCGTGTGTGTGTTTGTTCGTGTGTGTGTTCGTTCGTGTGTGTGTTCGTTCGTGTGTGTGTTCGTGTGTGTGTGTGTTCGTGTGTGTGCGTTCGTGTGTGTGTTCGTGTGTGTGTGTGTGTGTTCGTGTGTGTGTGTTCGTGTGTGTGCGTTCGTGTGTGTGCGTTCGTTCGTGTGTGTGTTTGTGTGTTCGTTCGTGTGTGTGTTCGTTCGTGTGTGTGTTCGTGTGTGTGTGTTCGTGTGTGTGCGTTCGTGTGTGTGTGCGTTCGTGTGTGTGCGTTCGTTCGTGTGTGTGTTCGTTCTTGTGTGTGCGTGTGTGTGTGTTTGTTCGTGTGTGTGTTCGTTCGTGTGTGTTCGTTCGTTCGTGTGTGTGCGTGTGTGTGTGTTCGTGTGTGTGTTCGTTCGTGTGTGTTCGTTCGTTTGTGTGTGTGTTTGTGTGTGTGTTCGCATGCGTGTGTGTGTTCGAGTGCGAGTGTTCGAGTGCGTGTGTGTGTGTTCGCGTGCGTGTGTTCGTTCGCGTGCGTGTGTTCGTTCGCGTGCGTTTGTTCGTTCGTGTGCATTTGTTCGTTCGCGTGCGTTTGTTCGTTTGCGTGCGTGCGTTCGTTCGCGTGCGTTCGTGTGCGTCCGTTCGCGTGTGTGTTCGTTCGCGTGCGTGCGTTCGCGGGTGATTTCGGGAACTCCGATGGATGTCGCTCCATCAGCTTCATGCTCGCGGACTCTCCATACCCCTGTACGCCCACCTGGTTCGTCCCCTATGAGCGGCAGACGGCCATCTCATAGTGGCAAGACTTCCTATAGGGATGATGACTCCATTTTTGTCGCTGCATCGGACAGCTGCCTGCTGGCATCGGATGCGGAAGACTCCTCTGATCTCCTGTCGTCAGGCAGTCGAGCTCCGGAGGAGACTGACGCTGAGATGTCGGCCATGCTCTCTCGCGCCAAAAAGCGTCGACTGAAGGGGAACGTCTCGGTTACGTCTGTAACCTCCGTTCCCTGATGGAGGGAACGAGACGTTGTGTCTTCATGCCCCAACGCTGCGCCGAATCACTACATTGACCGGGATGCCCTCTCAGGTTCCTCAGTACAAAGCGTGAGTGAATGACTGCCGCCATCTTCCTTTATACCCGTATGTACATGGCGGAGACTGGCGTGCGCGTGCCATTCGCCAAGCCCATTGGCGTTTTAAAATTAATTATCTCGGAGAAGGTCGGTTCTCAAGATCAAACCCCAGTCAGTCTCTCTACACAACGTCTCATTCCCTCCATCAGGGAACGGAGGTTACAGACGTAACCGAGATGTTTTTCATTGTGCATTTCTATTAATATCAATCCGATTGTCGGCTCGAGGCTCGCTCAGAGCGGGTGCAAGACCTGCGACAAACCGCTAACCCAGAAATGAATGATACAAAGTGACAACAGTAGGCCTACATACTATCTTTCAGCCAATACGTGAGGTGTGACATATCACAATTTGTATAATTAGAAATGAACGCGGAACGGAGAAAGTAAACCGCACAAGGCGGAAAATGTAACAACATTATTATTAATGATCTAGAACAGAGGCCCGTGTGAAGACGTAAACGAAAAAACGTTGTAAAATATGGGCTTTATATACGGTTTCATCGGTATTAAAGTGTGACAAAATGGTCTATTGAGCTGCGTTTAAATGACAAGCATTTAAATGTTTTGATTCTCCATGTCAGTAGGCTACAGGCTTTTAAAAACAGATTCCACTTCTCCGTTTACAAGTTTAGAATGAATGTCTTTCCTGCAGGTGACAAATAAATGTGAGACGTCATAACACTGATAACTTGACACCAAACAAAGCGGAACATTTTTTATAAAAAGCACATTTTGGCATAGTATTGCTCCTAATTTATATAACATTAAATTTTACATATTAAAACACTGTAATGACCTCTCATTTAAATGACAAACAATAAAACTTTTCATATCATCTTTATCAGTATAGCACTTTATAAAGTAAGGTAAAAATCTCAATGCACACCTTTTGCGTTTCGGTAAAGTGTTGGGGCGATTCCTTCCTGCAGGAGGTGGAGGTTGATGGAAGTTGTGTGTGTGAAAATGGGCCATAGATGCTCAATATGTGCTCCTTTTGAGCTACTTGTTAAAACATGGGTTCGTAATTAAAGGTCCCATTCACCGCGATCAGATTTTAAACCGTTAGTTAGTGTGTAATGTTGCTGTTAGAGCCTAAACAATACCTGGAAAATGATAAAGCTCAAAGTTCAGTGCCATCCGAGATATTGTCTTTGTAGTCTTTGAAATGCGAATTCTGTCAGAGACTTGCTGGAATCGGACCCTTAACTTCCTGGGTACATGATGTCACTATTCCGAGTGCTTTTAATAACCTCTGCCCAAAGGAATATGCAAAAAAAGGGGTAAGGCCTTCCTTAGAAAAGAGGAAGAGCCTCTGGAGTGGTGTTTGGTAATCAGACATTGTAAACGTTTGACTGAGCTACGCGCTAAACTACCTTCACTTTCATCACAGTCCAACAGCTGATAATAAGAATTCAGCTTTATTATCCAAAAGGCAAAAGTAAGGCTTCTGTTATTAGTGTTAATTAATACATCCCCAATGTATGTGAATGTAGCCTACCAATGTTTATACGTGAAGGTTTATAACTTAATCCTGGGTTAACATATACGGGGTATATATAGATAATCCAACGATATTATAGAGCACATTCGGTTTTAAAGGAAATAAAGTTAAATCATGTTGGCTGGGTTTTGCTATTTTCTTTTAAGAATGACACACATCGCAATACACATAAGCAAACATGCCAAGGGTTTTGCACAGACACTGTGATCTCACTCGCTGTATTTCTCAATTCGCATAAAAAACACAGAGCGATTACTAGCATTAACGCCGCATTTGCAACCCAGCAATAAATTAAGAATAAATTACTGTCCCTAAACTCCTTATATATTGAAAATGATTCAAACCGAATGAAGCATCGATTGAATGCATCAAGCAAATGTGGACCACTATTATACGCAACATTTAAAAAATCGAGACCGCACTAAATCAACACTTGCAAGTGAAAATCACAAACTCCCGAGTCCAAGCAGATTGCTTGCACACGCGTGCAAACTGGGATTCTACACGCGCGCAAGTCATTTTGGGTTTTGGCTCTCAGGGGTTCGGGACACTACGACAATCCCAGTGGCCCCGCTATTTCCTGGGACTCCAGTTGTGATTGGCTGTTGCTGCCAACCTCAAGTCGATGACAAAACGTTAGAGAAAAGGTGTGTTTAGAAAAGAGGTTGTAGTTGTTCATGTAATCATTTTGTGTTTTTTTCGATAATGGATGATCAAAATTTGCATGTTAGTGATTAGATTAGATTAGATTCAACTTTATTGTCATTACACATATACAAGTACAGTGTAACGAAATGTAGTTTAGGTCTAACCAGAAGTGCAGTTAGCAAGTGCAGGATATACAGTTAAAATAAATACAGAGTACAATGAGAGAATATAATACAGTGGGCATGGATTATAAAAATATTTAGCAGTAGGTATGTTCTATGAAAATATGAAAGTAGGTATATACTATGAACAATATATACAGATGGGTATATACTATGAACATAAATGTACAGGATGGATGTGAACAGATAATAATTTAGACTAAGATAGTGCAAAATAGTGTAAAATAGACATTGGCTATTAAAGTTGCAGTGCAATAGGTGAGTTAATGCAGTTGTTGAAGTTAATGCAGTTATTAAAGTTACGGTGCAGTATATGAGTTAATCCAGTTAATAGGTTGCAGTCCAGAAGATGAGTATATGCAGTTAATAGAGTTACCGTGCATTAGAAAGTTAATGCAGTTATTGAAGTTACAGTGCAATAGATGAGTAAATGCAGTTAATAGAGTTACCGTGCATTAGATTAGTTAATGCAGTTATTGAAGTTACAGTGCAATAGATGAGTAAAATGCAGTTAATAGAGTTACCGTGCAGTAGATTAGTTAATGCAGTTATTGAAGTTACAGTGCAATAGATGAGTAAAATGCAGTTAATAGAGTTACCGTGCATTAGATTAGTTAATGCAGTTATTGAAGTTACAGTGCAGTAGATGAGTAAATGCAGTTAATAGAGTTACCGTGCATTAGATTAGTTAATGCAGTTATTGAAGTTACAGTGCAATAGATGAGTATATGCAGTTAATAGAGTTACCGTGCATTAGATTAGTTAATGCAGTTATTGAAGTTACAGTGCAATAGATGAGTAAATGCAGTTAATAGAGTTACCGTGCATTAGATTAGTTAATGCAGTTATTGAAGTTACAGTGCAATAGATGAGTAAATGCAGTTAATAGAGTTACCGTGCATTAGATTAGTTAATGCAGTTATTGAAGTTACAGTGCAATAGATGAGTAAAATGCAGTTAATAGAGTTACCGTGCAGTAGATTAGTTAATGCAGTTATTGAAGTTACAGTGCAATAGATGAGTAAATGCAGTTAATAGAGTTACCGTGCATTAGATTAGTTAATGCAGTTATTGAAGTTACAGTGCAATAGATGAGTATATGCAGTTAATAGAGTTACCGTGCATTAGATTAGTTAATGCAGTTATTGAAGTTACAGTGCAATAGATGAGTAAATGCAGTTAATAGAGTTACCGTGCAGTAGATTAGTTAATGCAGTTATTGAAGTTACAGTGCAATAGATGAGTAAATGCAGTTAATAGAGTTACCGTGCATTAGATTAGTTAATGCAGTTATTGAAGTTACAGTGCAATAGATGAGTAAAATGCAGTTAATAGAGTTACCGTGCATTAGATTAGTTAATGCAGTTATTGAAGTTACAGTGCAATAGATGAGTAAATGCAGTTAATAGAGTTACCGTGCATTAGATTAGTTAATGCAGTTATTGAAGTTACAGTGCAATAGATGAGTAAATGCAGTTAATAGAGTTACCGTGCATTAGATTAGTTAATGCAGTTATTGAAGTTACAGTGCAATAGATGAGTAAAATGCAGTTAATAGAGTTACCGTGCATTAGATTAGTTAATGCAGTTATTGAAGTTACAGTGCAATAGATGAGTAAATGCAGTTAATAGAGTTACCGTGCATTAGAAAGTTAATGCAGTTATTGAAGTTACAGTGCAATAGATGAGTAAAATGCAGTTAATAGAGTTACCGTGCATTAGATTAGTTAATGCAGTTATTGAAGTTACAGTGCAATAGATGAGTAAATGCAGTTAATAGAGTTACCGTGCAGTAGATTAGTTAATGCAGTTATTGAAGTTACAGTGCAATAGATGAGTAAAATGCAGTTAATAGAGTTACCTTGCAGTAGATTAGTTAATGCAGTTATTGAAGTTACAGTGCAATAGATGAGTAAAATGCAGTTAATAGAGTTACCGTGCATTAGATTAGTTAATGCAGTTATTGAAGTTACAGTGCAGTAGATGAGTAAATGCAGTTAATAGAGTTACCGTGCATTAGATTAGTTAATGCAGTTATTGAAGTTACAGTGCAATAGATGAGTATATGCAGTTAATAGAGTTACCGTGCATTAGATTAGTTAATGCAGTTATTGAAGTTACAGTGCAATAGATGAGTAAATGCAGTTAATAGAGTTACCGTGCATTAGATTAGTTAATGCAGTTATTGAAGTTACAGTGCAATAGATGAGTAAAATGCAGTTAATAGAGTTACCGTGCATTAGATTAGTTAATGCAGTTATTGAAGTTACAGTGCAATAGATGAGTAAATGCAGTTAATAGAGTTACCGTGCATTAGATTAGTTAATGCAGTTATTGAAGTTACAGTGCAATAGATGAGTAAAATGCAGTTAATAGAGTTACCGTGCATTAGATTAGTTAATGCAGTTATTGAAGTTACAGTGCAGTAGATGAGTAAATGCAGTTAATAGAGTTACCGTGCATTAGATTAGTTAATGCAGTTATTGAAGTTACAGTGCAATAGATGAGTAAATGCAGTTAATAGAGTTACCGTGCATTAGATTAGTTAATGCAGTTATTGAAGTTACAGTGCAATAGATGAGTAAAATGCAGTTAATAGAGTTACCGTGCATTAGATTAGTTAATGCAGTTATTGAAGTTACAGTGCAATAGATGAGTAAAATGCAGTTAATAGAGTTACCGTGCAGTAGATTAGTTAATGCAGTTATTGAAGTTACAGTGCAATAGATGAGTAAAATGCAGTTAATAGAGTTACCGTGCATTAGATTAGTTAATGCAGTTATTGAAGTTACAGTGCAATAGATGAGTAAATGCAGTTAATAGAGTTACCGTGCAGTAGATTAGTTAATGCAGTTATTGAAGTTACAGTGCAATAGATGAGTAAATGCAGTTAATAGAGTTACCGTGCATTAGATTAGTTAATGCAGTTATTGAAGTTACAGTGCAATAGATGAGTAAATGCAGTTAATAGAGTTACCGTGCATTAGATTAGTTAATGCAGTTATTGAAGTTACAGTGCAATAGATGAGTAAAATGCAGTTAATAGAGTTACCGTGCATTAGATTAGTTAATGCAGTTATTGAAGTTACAGTGCAATAGATGAGTAAAATGCAGTTAATAGAGTTACCGTGCAGTAGATTAGTTAATGCAGTTATTGAAGTTACAGTGCAATAGATGAGTAAAATGCAGTTAATAGAGTTACCGTGCATTAGATTAGTTAATGCAGTTATTGAAGTTACAGTGCAATAGATGAGTAAATGCAGTTAATAGAGTTACCGTGCATTAGATTAGTTAATGCAGTTATTGAAGTTACAGTGCAATAGATGAGTAAATGCAGTTAATAGAGTTACCGTGCATTAGATTAGTTAATGCAGTTATTGAAGTTACAGTGCAATAGATGAATATAGTAGAAATGTTACCTGTTCATGTTTTACAAAGTACATAGTTATTTATTTAAGTTACACATAAGCTAAGTGTATATTGAATCATTGTGTACATACACAGTCTCCAGACTCACATTATCAACAATATTAGATAACGTTTTAGTATTTTGTTATAGAAATTAAGGTCAGATGCCAAAGACAAACAATGCTAACATACACTCATGACGTTATGTAAAACTACATAATCATATTCCTAACCTTTAACTTTGTAACACTACGTAACACATGGACAGGTAACATTTCTACTATATTTATATCACTTGCATGCAAATTTTGATCATCCATTATCGAAAAAAACACAAAATGATTACATGAACAACCTCTTTTCTAAACACACCTTTTCTCTAACGTTTTGTCATCGACTTGAGGCCGGCAGCAACAGCCAATCACAACCGGAGTCCCAGGAAATAGCGGGGCCACTGGGATTTGTTGTCGTAGTGTCCCGAACCCCTGAGAGCCAAAACTCAAAATGACTCGCGTACGTTTAGAATCCCAGTTTGCACGCCTGTAGAATCCCAGCGTGCACGAGCAATCTGCTTTGACTCGGGAGTTTGTGATTTTCACTCGCAAGTGTTGCTTTATGAGTGCGGTCTCTATTTTTGTGTTCGAGTGTGGGTTTTGCGGTTTGTATTTTACGTCCAAGCTCCGTCACTGTGCTTGCGCTGCTGTAATTCACTTGCGCGCTGGGTTCACACGCTCACAGAGTTTTGTCCAAATTCTGACGCCATAGTAAGAGTAGATGCTTTCTGTGTCTACACCAGATGCAACTGGGGTGACAGCACGGCTTGTTCCAATGGGATTGTCACAGCGCGCCGCATCAAGTGGACAAAATGGCAAATTATAATGGGTTCTTATACATTTTATTGTCTTTTGTGCTGTGTCCGGTGAAGAGACTGTGTTAGTTTATCTAATATTTGCAAACAACAAAACCACTGCAAACGTATAAATTATGAATCCATCAGAAGCTTGTTTCAGAGGGTTGCGTCCTCCGGAGGTCCCATTTACAGGCCATATTGCTGTCTTCTTAAAATAAACCTAATAAACTATTATATTACCCGTTTGAAAGCTGTAAAATGTGGAACTCCCAGAAAAAGACAAGACCTGCAAATCCTTATCCACAGTTTTGCAATCCGTACCCACAAATTCATAAAGCGTCCGCACGCTTTCATAAATTGTTCCCACAGTTAAAACCTAAAACGTTTTAAATAATATCTTCATTAATTATGTTTTCATAAACTTTAAATTAGTTAATTGTACGGCCATTGTGCATCTCTATCGTCAATTTGTTAAAACAATGCACACATTGACAAAGTCAATGCACGTGAGCTCCACATTGGAGTGTTGAAGCACTAGTATGCAACAAGCAGATTCGTGATTTCTGTCTTTCAACTTTCCTGTATTTATTGTAACATAGACTAGGTTTTATTCTTCAAGTCCTTGTGAAATTTGACTACAAATAGACTTTGGAAAATTGTGACACGGTGATCTTTGCCAAACCTGTGTCTGGACCAATGTCAGGACTCTTTTTTTTTTTAATAGAAACAAATGTGCATTTCTTCTATATTTCTCTTTAAAGCTGAAAGACTGCAAAAAACAAAGCTTAATTTAAATATAAAAATGTTTAGTATGTTGCATTGCATCCAAACTATGTCAATTTGATTTCAAACACATTTATTAAAGGGGTCATATGGTACACGAATTCGTTTTTCTCTGTGTCTTTGGTGTGTTATCAGTTGCCCATTCAAAGTGTAAGACGCGTAAAGAAGCAAATAGTCATCAGAAATCTGCAGTAGTGGTGCGTAAGTCTGCTATATACCCTGCTACCTTGTTTTAACTGTTGAACTGGACTGTGCCTGTTGTTAGTTACGATTATTTGAGCTTGTTAATTGAATTACTTGTTGACTGATTGATAAGGTGTTAGGGTTTTTTCTTCCGTTGGAGTAGTGTGTTACTGAGGTCACATTAAGTTGCCATCAACCGGCAAGGCACATCTTTATATTTAACATACCTTTGTTTTTATTTAATTGTATACTAACATAATGTGTTTCCAGTTTATTCCTGTACTCCATGCAGACATTGCTCTCGCCCAAGACGCAAGGCTTGTCTCGTTCACTCTCACGGCAGTCCCCTTCCACACCTCTGACTCTCTCTGTGGGTCTCTGGAACTGCCAGTCAGCTGTGAGGAAGACAGACTTCATCCATGCTTTTGCTAGCAAGTCTGACATTCGCATTCTAGGCCTTACTGAGACATGGATTCTTGAGGACTCTGCCACACCAGCTGCTTTCTCCACGAACTAATCCTCCTCTCACTCTCCCCAACAATCTGGAAGAGGAGGAGGCACAGGTCAACAATAATCTGAAAAATTCCACACTATTTTCCCTATGCAACAACTATTCATTTGAATACCATGCTGTCAATATAACTTCACCCACTCAGCTCAATATTGTCGTAGTTTACCGCCCCCAGGTCATCTGCACAACTTCATTGTTCGATGTCCTGCTCTCATCATTTCGGGAGGATTGTGGCCCTCTTGTAGTCTTTGGGGACTTCAACATCCAACTGGACAAACCGTGGAAGACTTTGCTGTATTTTTCACTGAGAAAACATCCATCAGCAAACAATTGTCAGCACCTCAGGCCTTGGTACACACTACCCTCACTTCAAACATTGAATTCTCCCCTTTCATCCAACCGACTGACACGTAAGTCACCAGACTTCCCTCTAGCCACCCCACCCTGTCCCCTTGACCCAGTCACCTCCCATTTCCTTTAGGACATATCCAGCACACTCACACCTGCACTCACACACATCATCACCACCGGCTCACCGGCACTTTTCCATCCACATTCAAACAGGCCCAGGTCACACCCCACAGTTATATACCTATCTCTCTCCTCCCATTTATTGCTAAAACTCTTGTAAGGGCGGTTTTCAAACAGGTGTCTTCCTTCCTTTCCCAGAAAAAAACTAACAGATCACAAGCAGTCTGGCTTCAAAACAAACCTGTCCGCTGAGACAGCACTTCTATTGGTCACAGAAGCATGTCAAGGGGGAATCTAAATCCTTGGTCCTGATTCTGCTAGACCTATCCGCAGCGTTTGACACTGTTAATCACCAAAAACTTCTAGAAAGCCTGTCGTCTCTAGCAATCTCAGCCTCCCCTCTCTGGTTCAAATCCTACCTCTCCGGCAGATCCTTTGACGTGGAGGGGCTCGCTGGCCACTGCTCACCACATGATCACTGGGGTCACTCTGAGATTTGTGCTTGGACAGCTGCTTTTTTCCATCCACACGACATCCTTGGGACCCATCATACAGGCGCACGGCACCCAGATCTACATCTTGTTTCACCCAGAAGATACCACTGTAGCAGCTCACATAACAGCCTGCCTAGAAGACATCTCAGCTTGGATGAAAGAGTATTACCTTCAGCTTAACCCGGGCAAGACAGAACTACTCGTGTTTCCGGCACACCCCACGGTGCAAAACGACCTCACCGTCCAATTTGGCAATACCACGATTCCTCCTTCCAAAACAGCCAGGAACCTCAGTCATAATTGACGGACAGTTGTCCTTCTATGATCACATTGCAAAGACAACGCGGTCATGCTGTTATGCCTTATTCAACATTAGAAAGGTTAGACCCTATCTCACAGAGTGTTACGTGTTTAAATATGTGAGCGGGATGATTACGCAACATCTGCATGAGCTATTTATTGTCATGTGTGCGAGTAGCAGAAACCACCAGAAATACCGGACTCAACGTTAAAGACGTTTAATTATGACTTGAGTTACCCGGACAAATACCAAAAACAAACATTGTAAATGTAAAGATTGTCACCAAATCAATGAAATAATCAAAACCTAATAACCCTTTTTACCCATAGCTGGTTTAAAACGCAGCAGCACGCCTTGTCTTCCAACAGCCCAACAGGGCTCATGTGACGCCCCTTTCATCTCTCTCCACTGGCTACTGTTTGAAGCCCTTATCAGATTCAAGTCACTGATGCTTGCCTACAGGACTATCACTGGATCTGCACCGGCATACCTTCACACCCTCCTACACCCCATTAAGAACCCTGCGTCCAGCAAACAAGCGGTGTCTTGTATTGCCCTATCATAAGGGCAATAAATCGCTTTCCCGTTCATTATGACCGAGGCTTTTATTCTGTGAATGCAATTTACAAAACCGTGCAAACAGATTTCGAAACGTGGGCACATATTATGAATTTGTGGGTACAGATTTCATAGACTGGTGGGGCATTTTTCAAAACCGAGAGCACGTTTTGGAAACTTGTGGGTACAGTTTAGAATCTGTGAGTACGGTACAAAATTGTGGGTACGGATTTGCAGGTATTGTCATTACAGTGACTTCCCATTGCTTTCTACTGCATCACTTTTTTCTTCCTAGATTATCTATGTGATGAGAAACCCTAAAGATGTCTTGGTGTCTTATTTCCATTTTGCCAAAAAAATTAAGAGCTTGGAATCTGTAGAAAGCTATGACGAGTTGCTGGATAAGTTCTTCACAGGATGGAGTAAGATCCTTGCAGGACTTTACTTGAAATATGTGCATCATTGAGAAATGTATTATTGTTTAAGGTTATGTTTTTGGTTTAGTGGTCGGTGGATGTTGGTTCGATCACATCAGAGGATGGATCTCAAACAAAGACAAATACAACATCTTGATCCTGACTTATGAAGAGATGATCAAGGTGAGAACTGTTTGGCTGGTTACTCATTCAAGTATTACAAATACTTTAATGCCTTCATCTTTTCTCAGGACCTGAGATCCGTCGTTGTGAAAATCTGTGAGTTTGTGGGGAAGAAACTGTCAGATGAAGCGACTGATAAAGTGGTGGGAAAAGCCACTTTCAGCAACATGAAGACAGACCCCAAAGCCAACTACGAATTCCTCCCTGAGAACGTCACTGACCAGCCAAAAGGACTTTTTGTTCGAAAAGGTCAGAGAAAATAGAATAACCAAAATCATAATAATAAAGTTATTTTTGTTTTATTTGATCACTTTTTAACGGTGTTACAGGAACAGTTGGAGACTGGAAGAACTCACTGACCGTAGCACAAAGTGAACGCTTTGACCAGGCTTACTACGATAGAATGAAAGATCTTCATCTGGAATTGAACTGGGACTTACATTGAAGAAATAATGTGATGAAATGTTGAGTCTAACATGTAGCCTGTTTTCGACCACCAGAGGGACTTTCTCACTATACAGTTTTAATAAATGTCTAATATAATGTGCAGCCGCAGAAAAAATAAGAGACCACGCCAGCCTTTACTCAGCATTTCTGTGTGTATTGTGGCAATTACAGCGGCTGTTGAATTTTATCAGAAACAAACCTCGAGAATGACATAAAGTCCCCCAATAGCAATGTTAAAGACTGAGAGAATGCAAAGATGGATGAGACGCGCGCGTTGGCAGAAGTTTCTTTTGGTCTTTGCACGATGGCTAAGGAGGACATGTCCATGTATCGGTTTCTGGAGGGCAAGTCCCTTTGGCCTGAAATCGAAGAAATCCAGAAGATGGAGACGGAGCGGTTGAGAGCGCTAAAGAGAGGTCCCATCGCAACAAAGTTGCATCGTATCTTCTGTGAAGAGCATAGAGAAAATCTACCCTTTCTAGACTGGTTACATGAACCTGCTCGTGGACGTCAATGGATTGATTGGCGTTATCGGCGTCCTCCGATTCCATCTGTGGAACGGTCCTCGGTCGAGGAGAGCCCGCTCGTAGAAGGTAACGTACTTGATATAGGAATAATGTGAAGCATGAGCCTCCTCGTAAAATGACGTTTTGCGTTGAAGTTTTGTTGGTGGCTAATCTCAGTGGAGGCTCTTTTATAATGTTTTCTACTTCTCTTCCTACATGTATAATGTTAGCCTGGGAATACCATCTCTCTCTCTCTCTCTCGTTCTCTCTCTCTCTCTCTCTCTCTCTCTCTCTCTCTCTCTCTCTCCTTCTCTCTCTCTTTCTCTCTTTCTCTCTCCTTCTCGCTCTCCTTCTCTCTCCTTCTCTCTCCCCCTCTCTCTCTCTCTCTCTCTCCTTCTCTCTCTCTCCTTCTCTCTCTCTCTCTCTCTGTTCATAGCTGCGAGATATTTGTTCATGAAATCTTAAAATGATTATTTTCACAGCTGAGAAATTCCCCAAATGATGATAATATATCCCAAGAAATATAGGGTAAGACATGATTTTTATGTAATTCAGATTGCTGTGTTTTATTTAATGCGTTGTCTATGTTTCATTTACATTTAGTCATTTAGCAGACGCTTTTATCCAAAGCGACTTACAGATGAGGAAACATTGGAAGCAATTATAACATCATAGGCAACAAAATACATAAGTGCATCAAACTAGTCCATTAAAGCCTAGCACAGTATACAAAGCTAGTGTTAAATGGCCAGTAGGGTTGGGTATTGTTTTTAGGTATTTATTTTTACCTGTGCCAAATCAATACTTTAAAAAAGAGCCACAAACAATGGTGGCTGATATTAGAGAACAGTATATTCTATTAAAAAACGCAACATTCACAAATAAAGTTTAAGTGAATGTGAAATGAGCATGGATTTGCAGGTATTGTTTTATTTTATTGCTTTACTACAGTAAAATTAGTTTCTTTAGTGGACAAAGAAGATAAATGTCCTGGTAACACAATGAAACCGAAAGTGTTCCTAGGTGTTCATCACAGAATGAAAAACGCAACGCAACAGTCACGTACTGTATGTAGCACAGCAAAGACATGGAAAATGAGTATAAGAAAATTTGATTTTAAGAGTAACTGTTGTATTTATTTTTACATTTGATATATATATATATTTTTTTTTACATATTATTAGGACGACCTAGCCATTGTAACGGCCATTGTGAAAATTTGCTCACTTCTGATTAAATCCTTTGGATAAAAGCGTCTACTAAATGACTAAATGTAAATGTAGATCAGTGTCATTGTGAGATCTCTAATCTGGATCAACCTGCTCCAGAGCTGGTTAACCTTGCAGACTATGTAACCATGGGGATGAACACAGATTAAAGCCAAATTACTTTCGTGGTCCCTTAAACCCAGGTTGGGGCAAACTAGATCTAAATTTACCTGACTGGCCATCTAAACCACCTTCATGGTATAAGCCCCAGGTGTTATAAGGTAAATGTTGTTTATGATAGTGTCCACCACAAGGGGGCCCAAGCTGATTTACGCTGTTCTTATTTTCCTTTTCCCTTTTTTATATTTCATACATGTCAAGTCCAAAAATCAAAACGTCTCAAATAATTTATTGGGTAGAAATTTAGTTTCTGTGAGTGGTTAAAAGGTCAGGAACCCCTGCTTTAGAATGGTGTATATTTGGGACCTCTACTAGACTAATATCAGCTTTTATTTTCATGTTTCATCCCTGGGTGATCGTGGACACCTGAAGCTGACAGTTCCAGTTCGCCCTCATGATCTCCTCGGCCGGATGACCTTTTTCTATATGCTTTCGAGTTGAATTGAGATAAAATAAAAAAATAAATTTTATGGTATTATGGCCAAATCCTACACAAATTATTATTTTGTCATTATTACTAAGTGACTTAACATCTCATTGGCTCAGTTCATAAAGCCGGATGCTAAATAAGGGCATTCAAATTGAAATGGCCGTTCTGATTATGCATTTTTATTATTCAGATTTGATATTGATTTAACTTAAGTCATATTTTGATTCAATATTACAGATGACTATTTTCTTGGTGACTGTTACTAAATTATGTCTACTAAACTTAATACACACACTTGCTTAATAGCTATATCAGCATATTGGTCAATTTTGTTAGTGTATATGTGAACAACTTCTACGCTAAAATCAGCTTTTGTTTCCATGTTTCATCTCTGGCACACTTGAGGCTGACAGATTCAGCTCTGCTTTAGCCCGATGTGCATCCCAGCTCCGGTTCGGCCTGGTGATCTCTGCCTGATGACATTTCTCAGTAAATGATAACCTATTTGATACATGTGAACCATGGTGGTAAGTTAGACCCTTCAGGTTAAATTAGCTAGTTTTGGTGAACCTTGATTTATTAAAATAGTTCAAGTTTAATGCATCTAAAAACTGCCTAATAACACAATGAATATGAGTGTGCATTAACAGAATCAACTTTGCTTTGTTTTCAGACGGTATGTTTGAATCTTGACTTTTTGCTGTTTTGATATGTTATTAAAAATTCTATATTTATCCCAAAACAACTTGTGATGTTTTGGATTTTTCTTCAGCCTTTTAGAAATGTGATGTACACTAACATTGTTTTGGCTAGCTAAACACATGGTCATTTGTCAATTTGAATTTCTAGAAATTTGTATAAAAAATATCTATTTAAACCATTCCTGGCTCATGAATTAAAGTCTATTCCAGATGCAAAGTGTTCAAGTATTTAACATTCGAATGCAATAAACATCATGAGCAAAAAAAACGTCACCTAAACAACTGAATATTACTGCTGAACATGCACAACCACAGCATCAAATACACACATAGGAATGAATTGTACACCCACAATAATTTGCATTGTTAAATGTATTAAAAAAACATACTGTACAAGTTTTACATCGTATTTAAATCATGCGCAAAAACGACAATAACGTAAGTGCGCGAAAATGCTCCATTGAATTTACAAGTGTGTGAGGCTTCTCGGACCGCTCGGCGATCTGTACGAAAAGTATCGCGAGATCGATTGAAAAGCGGAGCGCATCAAATCCCTCTCGCGATACTCCATTGTCATACTCCGATCGGTTTGCGCAGCGCCGCATGAAGTCGCACGCACGTGTGTTGTTAGGGATGGGCGATACCAATTATTTTCTTTCCGATCCGATACCAAGTACTTTCAGGACAAGTATCGTCGATATCGATACCGATACTAGAATGAAATGTTTTTATGTGAGTGATTTTATATAGTTTTTTGATAGCCATCATCATTCATATTAAATAAACTGCAATGGACATTTTTTTTACATTTATTAAAAAATACTGAACATTATTCATTAAATAAACAAAGATAACACTGTAGGCTATATAACAAATTCACGTCACACAAAAGTAAATGTTGACATTCTCCTCTTCATCCTGTTTTTCTTTGACTGATCAAAATCTATTTTAGATCAAAAACTAACAAATAATAATATAAAAAACTAATAACAGTCAATGGACTGGAATGCACTGAAAATCAAACCATGGATGTCTGAGAGGCTACAAACACTTCAAATTATTTACATGTCAAATCAGCTGAACTTCAGGTTGAATCTTACATTTAAGTTGCAGTCTTCATTTGTGCTGCTAGAGCTGCGCATTCACTGTGCGGGTGCCACCGAAACCTGGATTATTGCCGGACCCAGTGTGAGATCGAGCTCTGTGCCTCCTGTCTTTAGGGATCTGGCTTCTGGAAGATTTCAGCAAGCCTTGAGTGGGGTAATGTGCAATATGAGTGTGTTTTTATGGGTTTAAAGTAATACAGCTTTCATACTGGTTCCTGTGGGGTTTGCTCTGACTTTCATTTGCCTGATTGTTACAGTATAAAAGAGCACTAGGAAACAGGCTGTGTGTGCGCGACGAGCACAATATATTGATGTTGCTACAATATACAAATGATCTGTTTTTACAAAACGTTCAAGGTCTGTGTTTTGTGACCTGATGGGAGAACTTTGTTTTTTACATATTGTAAATCTGCAGTGTTTGGGCTCAATTTTCTTTTACGTAGATATAACTAGATGCCCTTTCATATATATATATATATATATTTTTTTATTGCTCAAAACTACTTACTGTATATATAGCATTAATAATCACATGATAAAAAAATACAACTGTAATTATATATATATATATATATTATTGCTCACAGCTACTTTCTGTATACATAGCATTAATAATCACATACGAAAAAAATACAACTTTAATTATTATGTATATATTTTTTTTCATTATTGCTCACAGCTACTTACTGTATACATAGCATTAATAATCACATACGAAAAAAATACAACTGTAATTATCTGAGATTGTTTTTTCAATGTCCACTAATATTGTTCAATAAGAAAGTTATTCTTACCAGTGGCGTGGTTCTGTATTCCTGAAGCTTGGCGGTGATGGTCTTTTCGCCCACCCGAACAGCCTAATCCATGGCTGTCCTATCATTATAGTCACGGGTGTCCATGTCCACCCCTGACAGATACCAGGCATGCAGTAGAACATACTCACTCATTCGTACTGCTCTGTAGAGGGACAGTTGAAACAAAACCATTTGTGGCTCATAGATGTGACCTGATAATATCTGTAACACCCTCTCTTAGCTTTTGTTTGCATATAAAGCCGTTTTATATAAAGTCACTTCCCACAAACACTAAGCCAAGAAAGGTTGATTTGTAGTTTAACGTTCAAGAAACTGTCATAGCGTTGTGTCACATCTTCCAGTGGCATTGCACGGGAGCTCTTAAAATGTGTCTACATTAACAGTCAGTTTGTTAATTGTCAGGACCTGGGCTCAAACTCCGGTCTCTGGTGTAAGGGATAGGGCCAAAGGCAAAAGTAGTATTTTCACCCAAGTAAGTAATCCAAAAGGTGGAGAGGTAAATCCACAGAGTTACAAAATCAAAAAATGCCTCGTGATCAAAAACAGGACAAAACTGAAAAGGGCAGGGTTCACTGTATTTTAAATTGTTATTGTATTTTATTTTACTGTGAAGCACTTTGTGATTTTTATCTGTGAAAAGTGCTATATAAATAAATGTTACTTGCTTACCTTTTTCGAGGGTGCTCCTTTGTAATGTAATGGCATTACTTTGAAATGACAATGAAATAAATATGTGATAACAATTGTGCACAATACAAATTTGCTGTCAGGAAATTATATTAATATATTCTTTCTATTCGGATTCTACAATCTGACACAAATATAATGGAAATGTAATATTCTGCGACGGCACAATTATGGCCTTTATGTGTGGGGTGTGAATTTTGAAAGAAAGTGTTTTAATAAAATGTATATTTGATCAATTGTTCACAGACTAATGATTTCATATGTAAATGGAATACTATGTTAAATAAAATATGCGAACATGCTGCACAGAAAACCATATAATCTCTGCATGGTTAAACTTTGGGCAGATGAATCTTTTAGGATTTAGGATCCTTAAGACAAAAACTGTGAATCGGTGGGAGGTGGAGCCTGTTTCTCAAGCCTGGTCTGGGTTTTAAGCCCCTTCACAGTGTTTGCTACATCCAGAAATGAAATAAGTTTGGTATTTGTTGGAATTACATGAAAAAGTAACGTGTTTCCATGCAAATATGTTTCATATATGCAAATAAAGTAAAGGTTTCCGAGTAGTCTATGTAGTAATAAGAATAACATTATTATTTGAGTTTATCCATTACGTAACAACAACATTGTGTCCTTATATATCAAATTCAAGTTATAATCAGTCTTTATAGCTGTGATGGTGTTTTTTTTTGCTGGAGAAAATAAGTATATTTTGCACAAGCTGTTATTCTGGTTTCTTATTTGCATAGTAAATATTAAGTGCTGTATCATAAGACAACACAATTTTACTGTACGTAAATAAAATTACCTTCAGTTGTCATATTATTGGAAATAAAAACTGCATTCTTCATAATTTTATATACCTTTTACTAATTTGCAACGCAACCGTTCTGGACTAAAGTGAACTTTACTACGACATTTGAAGTGTACAAATAAAGACAAAGAATCGATTTGATATATTAAGTCCAAAGTTTGGCCATAAACAAACAGACAATATTAAACCCTGGTTTTTCAACCCCATGATATATCTTATTTGGCTCATTTAGATCTTGGCAATGGCTCAGCAGGAATACAAGAAACTTAGTGACAAATTCTTCACATACAAAGGTGTCATGATTCCGCCATCATGTCATGTTTATTCTTGGTCTTGCAGCGGAGTCATGGCATAGCCTTAGGTTTTGTGTGAGAAAGACATGGCTTTGTTTTGATTCTGACCTGCCATGTGCTTTCTCGTGTCTCGTCAGTGTTTCCCGCCCTTTTGTCTCGTTAGCCTTCCCATTAGTGTTTCATTACCTTCACCTGCCCCTTAGTAATTATCCTGTGTTTGTTCCCCTATTTAATGCCCTCTTGTCTATTGTCTTGTGCTCGTTCGTTGTACTGGTATGCTTTACTGTTTCATGCCATGCCATGCCATGCCATGCCATGCCATGCCATGCCATGCCATGCCATGCCATGCCATGCCATGCCATGCCATGCCATGCCATGCCATGCCATGCCATGCCATGCCATGCCATGCCATGCCATGCCTTTGAGTTGTTAGTCTAGTCAGTCTGAGTGTTCTGTTAGTCTAGGTGTTTGTAGGAGTAGTAGTAGTAGTAGTTCTTGTCAAGTGTGTGGTTAGTTCAGTTTTATTGTGTACCCTGTTTTGTTACCCCCTCGTGGGTTTTTGTTTTGTTCCTGTGTTGTCTATTAAAGTCCTTGTTAACCCCTTCATCCCTGTTTTGCTGCCTGCACTTGGGTTCTCTGTCACAGTTCATAACACAAAGGAATGGTGTTTCCTATAGATGGGACGAATGATCTTACCACAGATATTATTGACAGTTTAAAGGATTTTGACATAAGAGATGATGATGTCTTTGCTGTTACCTTCCCAAAATCTGGTAAGTGACTGTAGATGCTAAGGTGAAGTTAACAAAGTTTATTCATTTTCAAGAAAGTCGACTTTAGCCTGATCATGTTTGTGTTTGGTGCTAAAGCTACAAATGACTTTGAAGAAAATTCCCACAACTGTTCAACGCTGTCGCCGTATATTTGTAAGGATTTTGTAACAAAGTTTAGAATAAAGTGATGGCTATAATAATGTTTCTTCATGTTCTCATGTCCTCTTTCTTAGGTACGGTATGGACCCAACGTATAATTACTTTACTCTGAGGAAGATTTCCCTGACAAAGCAAATGAAACCACGTACCATCAGATGCCTTGGCTGGAGTTTCGGGAAAAGGACGTGGATTATGAGTCCCGTCCATCTCCAAGACTGTTCGCGTCTCATTTACACGAGCACATGGTGCCAAAAGGATTGGAAGCAAAAGGAAAAGTACGCATGTAATAATCTATACATTACAGTGACTTGCCATTGCTTTCTACTGCATCACTTTTTTCTTCCTAGATTATCTATGTGATGAGAAACCCTAAAGATGTCTTGGTGTCTTATTTCCATTTTGCCAAAAAAATTAAGAGCTTGGAATCTGTAGAAAGCTATGACGAGTTGCTGGATAAGTTCTTCACAGGATGGAGTAAGATCCTTGCAGGACTTTACTTGAGATATGTGCATCATTGAGAAATGTATTATTGTTTAAGGTTATGTTTTTGGTTTAGTGGTCGGTGGATGTTGGTTCGATCACATCAGAGGATGGATCTCAAACAAAGACAAATACAACATCTTGATCCTGACTTATGAAGAGATGATCAAGGTGAGAACTGTTTGGCTGGTTACTCATTCAAGTATTACAAATACTTTAATGCCTTCATCTTTTCTCAGGACCTGAGATCCGACGTTGTGAAAATCTGTGAGTTTGTGGGGAAGAATCTGTCAGATGAAGCGATTGATAAAGTGGTGGGAAAAGCCACTTTCAGCAACATGAAGACAGACCCCAAAGCCAACTACGAATTCCTCCCTGAGAACGTCACTGACCAGCCAAAAGGACTTTTTGTTCGAAAAGGTCAGAGAAAATAGAATAACCAAAAGTTAGGGTATCATAATAATAAAGTTATTTTTATGTTTTATTTGATCACTTTTTAACGGTGTTACAGGAACAGTTGGAGACTGGAAGAACTCACTGACCGTAGCACAAAGTGAACGCTTTGACCAGGCTTACTACGATAGAATGAAAGATCTTCATCTGGAATTGAACTGGGACTTACATTGAAGAAATAATGTGATGAAATGTTGAGTCTAACATGTAGCCTGTTTTCGACCACCAGAGGGACTTTCTCACTAGACAGTTTTAATAAATGTCTAATATAATGTGCAGCCGCAGAAAAAATAAGAGACCACGCCAGCCTTTACTCAGCATTTCTGTGTGTATTGTGGCAATTACAGCGGCTGTTGAATTTTATCAGAAACAAACCTCGAGAATGACATAAAGTCCCCCAATAGCAATGTTAAAGACTGAGAGAATGCAAAGATGGATGAGACGCGCGCGTTGGCAGAAGTTTCTTTTGGTCTTTGCACGATGGCTAAGGAGGACATGTCCATGTATCGGTTTCTGGAGGGCAAGTCCCTTTGGCCTGAAATCGAAGAAATCCAGAAGATGGAGACGGAGCGGTTGAGAGCGCTAAAGAGAGGTCCCATCGCAACAAAGTTGCATCGTATCTTCTGTGAAGAGCATAAAGAAAATCTACCCTTTCTAGACTGGTTACATGAACCTGCTCGTGGACGTCAATGGATTGATTGGCGTTATCGGCGTCCTCCGATTCCATCTGAGGAACGGTCCTCGGTCGAGGAGGGCCCGCTCGTAGAAGGTAACCAGTGTTGCCAACTCCTCAGTAAGAAAAGTAGCTATTGGCTGTCCTAAAAGTCGCTAGAAGTCGCCGAATGATGTCATCACATACTTTGCATAATTGACCATGTGCATTGTGCATGTAATTGTGATGGACGCTGTAGGAGAGAGGATTTTTCCTACTTTATCCGGGCTTGGGACCGGCAAAAGTGACACAAAAGAGACATTTTTTTAAAATTTGGGTTGGTTTTTAACCTACAACAAGACATAGTAAAACATGAACATTTTTAACCATACATTTTTTTTCTTATGTTTGGTTTTTAACCTTATGGTTTACTTAGGAGCCTACAAAAGTCACAGTAAAATATGAAAATTTTTAACCATAACATTTAAAAACTAAATGCTTACACAATCTAGATTAACAAAATTTAGACTGAGACATGATGAGCTAGCAAGCTAATTTATCTTATGTCACAGAGAGGCACACACACAGTGGACGAGAGTAAAGTGACTGAGGTTGTGAGAGGATTTATTTTTCTGCGGTGATTTAATTAGTTTAGACAAAGAACATTTTATATTTCATGCTGAATTGTAAACCCGGGCAGGATCAGCCGGCGGCGGCTTTCTGCACATGCGCGCGATCATTTGCAGTCTGGACGCGGAGGGGTGAACATCTCCTGCTCTGACTGCAGCCGGGGGAGGGGCTGCTTCGCGAGGACTGAGCCGCCTGTGAGTGCTTTGGTGCGGGCGTGCGGCTCAGGGCAGCACCCGCTGCTCGTTGTGAAGATTATGCCTTTTACTAGTTTGCAACGCAACCGTTCTGGACTAAAGTGAACTTTACTACGACATTTGAAGTGTACAAATAAAGACAAAGAATCGATTTGATATATTAAGTCCAAAGTTTGGCCATAAACTAACAGACAATATTAAACCCTGGTTTTTCAACCCCATGATATATCTTATTTGGCTCATTTAGATCTTGGCAATGGCTCAGCAGGAATACAAGAAACTTAGTGACAAATTCTTCACATACAAAGGAATGGTGTTTCCTATAGATGGGACGAATGATCTTACCACAGATATTATTGACAGTTTAAAGGATTTTGACATAAGAGATGATGATGTCTTTGCTGTTACCTTCCCAAAATCTGGTAAGTGACTGTAGATGCTAAGGTGAAGTTAACAAAGTTTATTCATTTTCAAGAAAGTCGACTTTAGCCTGATCATGTTTGTGTTTGGTGCTAAAGCTACAAATTACTTTGAAGAAAATTCCCACAACTGTTCAACGCTGTCGCCGTATATTTGTAAGGATTTTGTAACAAAGTTTAGAATAAAGTGATGGCTATAATAATGTTTCTTCATGTTCTCATGTCCTCTTTCTTAGGTACGGTATGGACCCAACGTATAATTACTTTACTCTATGAGGAAGATTTCCCTGACAAAGCAAATGAAACCACGTACCATCAGATGCCTTGGCTGGAGTTTCGGGAAAAGGACGTGGATTATGAGTCCCGTCCATCTCCAAGACTGTTCGCGTCTCATTTACACGAGCACATGGTGCCAAAAGGATTGGAAGCAAAAGGAAAAGTACGCATGTAATAATCTATACATTACAGTGACTTGCCATTGCTTTCTACTGCATCACTTTTTTCTTCCTAGATTATCTATGTGATGAGAAACCCTAAAGATGTCTTGGTGTCTTATTTCCATTTTGCCAAAAAAATTAAGAGCTTGGAATCTGTAGAAAGCTATGACGAGTTGCTGGATAAGTTCTTCACAGGATGGAGTAAGATCCTTGCAGGACTTTACTTGAAATATGTGCATCATTGAGAAATGTATTATTGTTTAAGGTTATGTTTTTGGTTTAGTGGTCGGTGGATGTTGGTTCGATCACATCAGAGGATGGATCTCAAACAAAGACAAATACAACATCTTGATCCTGACTTATGAAGAGATGATCAAGGTGAGAACTGTTTGGCTGGTTACTCATTCAAGTATTACAAATACTTTAATGCCTTCATCTTTTCTCAGGACCTGAGATCCGTCGTTGTGAAAATCTGTGAGTTTGTGGGGAAGAAACTGTCAGATGAAGCGACTGATAAAGTGGTGGGAAAAGCCACTTTCAGCAACATGAAGACAGACCCCAAAGCCAACTACGAATTCCTCCCTGAGAACGTCACTGACCAGCCAAAAGGACTTTTTGTTCGAAAAGGTCAGAGAAAATAGAATAACCAAAAGTTAGGGTGTCATAATAATAAAGTTATTTTTATGTTTTATTTGATCACTTTTTAACGGTGTTACAGGAACAGTTGGAGACTGGAAGAACTCACTGACCGTAGCACAAAGTGAACGCTTTGACCAGGCTTACTACGATAGAATGAAAGATCTTCATCTGGAATTGAACTGGGACTTACATTGAAGAAATAATGTGATGAAATGTTGAGTCTAACATGTAGCCTGTTTTCGACCACCAGAGGGACTTTCTCACTAGACAGTTTTAATAAATGTCTAATATAATGTACAGCCGCAGAAAAAATAAGAGACCACGCCAGCCTTTACTCAGCATTTCTGTGTGTATTGTGGCAATTACAGCGGCTGTTGAATTTTATCAGAAACAAACCTCGAGAATGACATAAAGTCCCCCAATAGCAATGTTAAAGACTGAGAGAATGCAAAGATGGATGAGAGTTGTGAAAAAAATCTGGTTTATTTAATAAAATATTCCATTTGAATCCCAACATACATGTAAAAACATCAGTAGGCCTAATGTGTTGTTTTAACATGAATATTTCTGTTCCCAGATAACAACCGCTTTAATATTAGCCAAAATTGTAACATAAATATCTCTTTTATAGGTCCAGTGTATGATATTCACGGCATCTAGTGGTAAGGTTGTGAATTGACCCTTTGGATAAGATACTTAGATACTGTTGCTACTCAGAGGTGTCACTGGGTTCGTCTGGTAGGCATCCTCTGTGTTTGGGGAATAAACGATTATAGAAATACATAGCTTACATACCTTTCCTTGCTATTATCAGAGAGACATCTCGTGAGTTGTGTGTCCGATCCCACTTTCATCACATCCATTACCCCGTGTGAAAGATCAGATGCCTTTGGGCGAGGTGCTGCTGTTTATGTCCTTTTTATGGTTCCCATCAATGCCAGAGATTAATGAAAATAAAATGTACATGATGTTAAAGTTGCAGAGTACATTGTGTGTTCGTTTACTTCATAGTGTTTTAGTGATGTTTAAGCTTTTGATTGTTTAAAACTGTTCTTGCATACAATAAAACATACAGTGCCTTTCGTAAGGTCTGTCTAACATT